>NW_020174375.1:2939340-2947622 GCF_003031525.2 Neophocaena asiaeorientalis asiaeorientalis | reverse complement strand
GAAAGAGAAAAAAAGAAAGGGGGTAGTAAACCATGAAAGAGGAAGACACAGTATTCAGAAAATCTAGGATATAATATAGGACAAAATTAAGGGAATTCTCAGGAGATGATGAAAAGGAAGTTTTAGTCACAGAGAGAAATTAGTCTAGAACTGAGCAGGACAGAAGCTTCCAAAGACACCTGCATGGGGGGAAGAAAATGACTGCTAATTTATCTGTCTTTGAATGTACTGATGTAATAAGGTACTTGACTGTATTGCACCAGCAAATAATTTGGGGATAAAATGGTGGTAGGTCATGGAAAACTGAGAAGATGACAAAGAAAGTATTAATTTCAAGAAAAACAAAGAGATCAAAAGAAAATGTAATCATCATATCCTATACAGATTAACTGTTAACAAAATATAAACTTTTGGTTTAACAAAAATTTTGAATAAAGTGTGCATTAGGGATGTATAAGGTATTATATGTTCATATTTTTATAGTAGATAGTGATATGGTCAATAATATCTAAACTAATAAAATTTTTAAAGTAGTAAAGCATGTTATTTAGAAATATGACTTGCACATCAGGAGAATTAGCTAAAAAAGATTTGACAGTGATTATACCTTTGGGAGCAGGAATTGTCATTGGGCTGTTGAGTAGAATAAGGGAGTGCTAATTTTTATTATAAGCCTTGAAAATCTATTTGACCTTTAAATCTATGTACATCTATTTGTTTAATAAAAATAAAAATAGTTTTTAAAGGAGTATATTAGTCATATAGTTTAATTTTTATTATAAGATACATTTTTAAAGTGATATAATTAGCCTTTTTCAGCTTCTTTTAGATGATTTCATTATCAGTATGCCCTAGCATGGTTATTCATAATCCTACATCTTCAGTTCACCCTAAATCCACTCCTAATGCATTATTTTAATACACTTTGACAAGTAGATAAAAGGAAAGATAACTGATTTGATTAAGTCTATACATATAGCAAGTGTTCTCAAGAAGCTGTTTAATTTCTTCTTTTGCATTTAGGAATTTATGGCAAAAGTTATAGGTTGGAAAATAAAATCTACCACAGAAGTATAAACATTATTCATGCAAATTATAACAACATTCATAAAATTTATGTGCAAGGTAATCTGTTAGATGGTTATTCAAATGTGGCAAAGTAAAGTTGAAAATAAAATCAGACATCTGGTGACAGAATATATGTAATCAGGAGGCTATAGATGTGCATGTCAGTCAGTCATCATGCCCTTGAGGAACTCTGAATTTGAAAATGCTACCTTTTTCTCCAAGATTTACCCCTGATTGAAGTGAATGCCCCAAGTCAGTAATTGATAACATCCTTATTTATCTATGTTAAAATTGTATATTTCCCATTTAACGTTCCTAAGAATATTCTTTGCCATTTCACAGTTGCTCTGGAAAAAAATATCATCAAAAGTGCTTATGATGGTTATTTTTTTGTGCCAACTTGACTGGGCCACTGATTGCCCAGAGATTTGGTAAAACATTCTGGGTGTGTCTGCGAGGGTATTTTCGGATGAGATTAACATTTGAATTGGCAGACTGAGTAAAGCAGACTGCCCTCCCCAATGTGGGTGGGTCTCATCCAATCCATTGATGGCCTGACTAGAACAAAAAGGCAGAGTGAGAATTCCCTTTCTGCATGATTGTTTGCTAGCCTGGACATCAGTCCTCTCCAGCCTTCATACTGGGACTCAGACTGGAACTTACACCATCAGCTCTCCTGGTTTTCAGGCCTTCTAATTCAGACTCTCCTGGGTCAACTGAAGATCCAGGAACTTCTCAGTCTCTATTACTGCGAGTCAATTTCCTATAATCTCTCTCTCTCTCTCTGTATGTATACTATTAGTTCTGTTTCTCTGAAGAACCCAGACTAATACAGTACTTTTATATAACTTTTCTGTAGGAAAATAGAAAATTCAGTTAAATTGATATTTCTAAGTACAGTGGTCCCCCCTTATCTGTGGAGGATATATTCCAAGACCCCCAGTGAACACCTGAAACCACAGATATTACTGAACTCTATATATACTATGTTTTTTCCTATACATACATACCTATAATAAAATTTAATTTATAAATAAGGCACAGTAAGAGATTAACAACAACTAATAATAAAATAGCACAATTATAAAATACTGTAATAAAGCTATGTGAATGTGGTCTCTCTCCCTCAAAATATCTAATGTACAAATATAATGCCTTTTCCATCATAACTACTTATCCTGCACTGTGGTCATAACATTAGCAGTTTGAGGTGTGACAGAAAAACTAGCATGAATTTCTTTTTCCTTCTTCACAATTCAGGGATAGAGGATTCCTTCTTACTGTAGATCTTAGCAATCTTAACATACAATTTTTTTTTCTTTATTGAGAACTTTCACCTTTTCACTTAACGGAAGCGCTTTAAGGCTTCTCTTTGGTACATCTGAATTCGAGCATCACTGTTCTTGCACTTTGGAGCCAGTATTAACTAAAATAAGGGTGACTTGAACATAAGCACGGTGATACCACAACATTCAATCTGATAACTAAGATGGTTACTAAGTGACTAACTGGTGGGATTCGCTGAACAAAGGGATGTTTCACATGGGGTGGGGGTGTGAGATTTCATCATGCTACTCAGAATGGCATGCAATTTAAAACTTATGAATTTCCTTTTTTTTGGAATTTTCCATTTAATATTTTGGGCCCAAGGCTGGCCACTGGTAACTGAAACCACAGAGAGCAAAACTGCAGATAAAGGGGGCTACTGAATAGTTAAGCTAACTGAAGTCATGGATTGCTAATTTTGTCTTTTGGCTTGAATGTAACAAGAATCAACTAATGCTAATTTAGGCCAAAAATAATTTTAAAAAGCAAGGTGGGGAGGAATTTATTTTAAGGAGACATAGTATCTCAGTGACATGAAGGGCAGAAGCCCATGAAAGGGCTAGAACAGGACATGGGATGCCATTTCATATTTCCAGCTCTACTTATCTCAGGACATTTGTTTTATTTCTTTTTCTCTCCACTGGCAAACTGTCACTGTTACTCTGTTCACATGGTGGTAACCATGCCATAATTCCAGAGGTTTTACTTTTCATTCATTCAAGAGACTAGCCCATGTAAAGATGAAACGCTTAATACTAACTCTAGATTCCTGAGGGAGGGATTTGGTTGGCCATATTTGAGTCAGGTACTCTCCTTGGTCCGTGTATCCGCCATCAGGAGCATGGAGTCACGTTGTACAAACATGGCTGCCACTTCTTGCACCTGTGCCTATGTGGATAAGGCTTGGAAAGAGTAGGAGTCCCCAGATAAAACAGGATAATTCTGACCTTATGGTTCCTTCCAGTAATTATGTTAGGACCTTCGATGTGTCCAGCCCTGGGGATGTAATTCTGAAAAAGACAGACATATTTCTTGCCCTCACAAACTATCTAGTTAGGTGTAGTAGGTCAGGGAGGGGGCTGGTGAGGATTGAATTTATATCTATTTAAACTGCCAATATAATACAATACAATGAGTGATATTATGCCTACAGAGAAGGTGTTATGGAACTGAGAAGAGATATCTCACTAAGACTTGGGAGGTCAGTGACGTCTTCCTGTGAAAAATGACATCTATGCTGAGACTACAAAGGTGTATAGAGATTAGCCTGGTCAAATAGATGAAGATACAATATAATGGAAATGACCAAGACTCTAATGTTTATGTAGACACATAGGTAATATTGATGGAACCAGAAAAAGTAGTATTGGAATGTTGATGGGTGTCTTTGTTTGGATTTCCCAAAAATCAGATCCTGAGAGAAGATAAGACAGAATTAGTCCTCTAAAACAGATTCTTCCACCAAGGATGGCCAACAGCAATATTAGGTTAGCATTGTTCCAGTGTAGCAACACCAGCCGAATAGAAGCACCCTTTCCTCAGTGGTTTTAGGATAAAGTTCCAGGGCTGACTCTCATAGAAACAATTTGAACCACTGCGCCAATCACTAGAGACAAACACGTGGAATATTCTGATTGGTCAGGGACTAGGGGATTGGGGAAGGCCACACTTGCATTACATGACCAAAGAGAAGATGTGGAGAAGTTCTTCAAAAGACATCGCCGCATTAATACCAGAAGAAGAGGGATGGACGCTAGGTAGGCAAAATCAACAGATGTCTTCTAAAATGTGGGGTGTTACTCCTTCAATATTTATTTTGTACTTGGAGGTGTGTTATGCATTATACAGACTTAGCAACAAATACTTTTTTTGTAATAGAGTTCATCCTATGATTTTCCTCTATCAGAATAGTAATTTGGACATAAAGGATGATTGCAAAGAATAAAAACTTAAATCATCCACATTTTGGTTTTCAGTACATTATAAAATTCTACAGAAAGAGAGCAGTCATTCTTAATGCATATTGGATTAGAGATTTTTTTTCACAGATATTTTTGAAAATTCGATGAATTGATTAATTCAATAGACCTGCCCTTTAGTAAATTGTTTGTACATGCATACTTCTGTCAAGGGGATTGACCATCTACGTGAAGACCAAGTTAAACCTCGGATCTAGATTGACTGAATGTTTTCAAAGCTCTTGGCTCCTTTGCAAGTAAGCAGACACTTCTTTTCATAGTTGTAACCTAGGAAATGCCATTTTGATGAATTTGTTGATTTTTATTTTTAAACTGCTGAAATTATAAAGATACACAAACACTAAACACTGTATTCACACTGCATTCTTCTTCAATTCAGTGCCACAATCTTAAATTAAGGCAGATAAACTGTATTCAACTTCTGGTGAGGATACAAGGGCAAAAAATTAAGTCTTTCTGAAGCCTTTGAATATTGTTTATTCTAATAATAAAGAAGGCAGCTTGCTGCCTAATAAGATGTGGCCTGGGAGGTTGCTTTATCAATTTGTTGATCCCTTAGAGGAAAAAAAAGCACATTTTAAAAGCAAATTCAAGAGTGAGACAGACCTGAATGCAATCCATTTACACTGAGAGCATGTTTCGGTACTGTGCCAAATGAAGAATTTTTGTACAGAAATTTATTCCTTCTACTTGCCTTCCCTAAAAAATATGATGTTCAAGAATTAAGTATATCTATGTCTTTAAGGAAGCACTGTAGGGTTTCCCTACCTTTTCCATAAACAATATTATAAATAACCACAAATTTGTGAAACTGCTAAAATGCTAAACTTACTAGTTTGCCAGATAAAATACAGGATGCCCAGTTAAATTTGAATTTCAGATAAACAACAATTATTTCTTAGGATAAGTTTGTCCCAAACATTGCATGGAACATACTTATCCTAAAAAATTTATTGTTGCTTATTTGAAATTAAAATTTAACTGGGCATCCTGTATTTTAATTTGCTAAATCTGGAAACTCTATAAACTTACAAATAATATTCTTTTATTTATTTGTAAATAAACATTTGGTTTGCATATTAAAGTTGTTTCGGTACTGGTGACTCATTTTACTGTCAGATGTATGGTTTCTAGCTAAAATGACTATTTGAGAATATATATTCTCATTAAAGGTGTAATAGAATACTCGAAGCTTTGTTTTTTTCCATAAACAGTTTCCACTCCATCCCTTTCTGCTCCTGAAGAATTTTATGAAGAAAGCTAGACTGAAGTAGATGTTTCTTTATTTCAGATTGGTTTCAAATCAATTCTTTTAGCATTTGAGGAAATGTTATTAAAAGTTGCATATTTTCTGCTTTTAAAGTAACTTACCTATGTGATTTAAAATGATTTGTCTTTGAAAAAAAGAAACTTTTCAAAATGAACCATTATGTAGAGATGAAATCAGTGAGTCTAGAAAATGAATAATTCATTTTCAAGTAAATGAGAAATTATTTTGTGCTGTTACTTATACATTTTCACATTTATAGTTAAATAGTAATTTGCGATACACAGGGTATTAGTTGTGAATTGTGGTTTTCAATATCACAGACACATTTGTTGCTGTGGTTTTGCAATATCATTCCCTGATGGTTTTCTCAATTGTGGTTTTCATAATCATTGTTTGATAGTCATGTAGCTGTGGTTTGGAGCTGCTATATCCATTTGGACAGAGATAATTGCTTATAGGTTTTGCTGTCTTTTTATTTTATAACCTTAGTAAATTAAATGAGAAAAAGAAAAATTAAACTTTAAATATCATTAATATTCTCATTAAAAATGATGAGAAAACACAAAATGTAATAATATTCCTTAGTTTAATTCATTTATATTGACCAGAATAATATATCTATTTATAAATTTGGATGAGCTATATTTATTTCTAATACTGTAATCTGGTTATCTTATCAATCTTGCCTTGAATTCTCTGACTTTTGCTCCTTTCAGCTTTTAAAGTGAATATTTAGTTGAGATTTATTTGTTTCTCTTTTGCTTTGCATATTTAACCATTTCAAATGCCAAAAGAAACATTAACTGTTATGATATTTTAATTCCAATGGGCATTCTTTTTGGGTAACATAAAAAAGACAGCCAGTTTTATAAAAAGATCTTTAAAAACCATAATATATAATAATTCAATTCTAAGTATACCACTTTAATTGTAACGAATCGGAAATTAAGGAGGCAAAAATCTGTAGTTCTGTCTGCTGATTCATTCTACAACACAAACACAAATAACCCTGCTTTTCATGGTATTTACAGCTTTAATTTGTTGGTTCTTCAGGGGAGGGACTTTGTCACTTAGTGCATTTTCCACTGCACAGAACCATGTATTCTTACAAGCTCTGTGGCAATAGTACTAATGGTAATGTAATAAAATTCACCGTTGGTCTTCAGCTCTGTATTAACATTCTCTCAGC
Source organism: Neophocaena asiaeorientalis asiaeorientalis (assembly GCF_003031525.2). Classification (NCBI taxonomy): domain Eukaryota; kingdom Metazoa; phylum Chordata; class Mammalia; order Artiodactyla; family Phocoenidae; genus Neophocaena; species Neophocaena asiaeorientalis. The sequence goes on along the minus strand of NW_020174375.1, from coordinate 2,940,790 downwards.
CACACCTTTCGCAGGGCAACTCTTTACACCTTCCAGAAGATGTTCTGATGGGGTTATCAATGACAGTGGTTACAGTGCTTCCTGCACGCTGAACAGCCTGCATTATGCTCAATCAGCCCAGGCTCTCTGCTGACCTCCAGACCCTTTTAGCGTGTGGAGTTTGGCGGGGCTCACACCCATGTTAGTCAACCAGACAAAGGGGGGCTCGATTTCAGATCAGAATGGATGACCTCACAACCTGGGGGGGAACGTCGGGTGCATACATGTTAACGGCAGTGGAGTTATTAGTAAATACTGATTACATAAAGCAGCCAGTTCCACTGTCTCTTGGATAGACGCCTCCTTCAAGTCCACCTGGGAGAATATATTTAAAACTCAGTGTATATGAAACTATGAGAAACTAAGCTAGCCTCATGCAGCTTAACTTGGCCAAAATAATAACTATGCAAATCACTTAAAATTTTGTTCTTTTGTCTTGCAGTTTCCGACATACTACGCACACAATAATTGAATAATAATGAAACTAAACTTTAAAAGCTAAAGAACCATGAAATAGTTATTGGGTCTTACCTGCTTGGGAAATTATGGCAAGATCAAATCTTTTATTAGTCGCTGGTTGCTTCCCTGTGGCAGAAGAACTAAAAGAATGAAAGATTATGGGGAGGGGGTGGGACTTTAGAACTTCCACAGACTTCCTCAAAAAGTTAGTATTCTGATTAGAGATGGTTCCTTTCCCACAAGGATAATCACCTAGCTAATGGTCCTCCTTTCTGATGGGAGAAAAATATCTGCCTCTCTCCAAATTCGGAATTTTTACAATCTGAAATGAAAACTCGAGGTGAGAAAGAGCACTTTTAGGACGCTGTTCAGCATCCCATCCGTGCTGGCCAAGTGGGGGGATGGTCCGCGTCCGCAGCGGTCTCCTTGGAACCTTGAGAGCAATGAAATGGTCGGTCTCCTGAGAGCCTGGGCAGAGGAGAGGACTTAACTGGCCCGAAGACATACAGCTGGCATTTGTGATCAGCTGGATCTCGCAGAGGATTTTGCCAGTGGCCTAACCTTCCTGCCAAATAGCTGGAAGGGCGAGGTGGAGGCTAGGGGAGGGGGCGGCATAACTGGAAGCACAAAGTTTATGGAGTGACTGAGATTTCTTTGTGCCCCGCTGTATAGGCGAGGCGTGAGAGAGGAGAGTTGGGGGTCCATCAGAGGGGCTGTTGAAAAGAAGTTGCCGGGAAGGGGAGGAGGGGTGCTCTGGCAAAAGCCCAGAGCTGACGCTGTGACAACTGCAGAAGGTGGCCCCCCTCCAAGCCCGCCCCACGCCTCCCTCTGTCCCTCCAACCCCCCGCCGCGCTCCCCTGAACTCCACGCGACCAGGCCAGGGCCCTAGTTTGCATCCGGACTGGCTTTGGATGCAGCCAATCCTCCTTTCGCTGATGGAATAGTCCCCCCT
>NW_020174375.1:2865713-2939191 GCF_003031525.2 Neophocaena asiaeorientalis asiaeorientalis | reverse complement strand
CCGGCGAAAGCAGAGCAAACCCAGGCAGATCAAACGTAAGTTTGCACGGGGGGCCGAGAGTTGGTGGGATTATTTCTGAGGAGGGGGACGCGCGGGGCGGGAAAAGGGAGGGAGACTCGGGGAAATCCGCTCCCGCTGCCCGGCATTTGTCAAACTTTGCCTGAGCAGCTGGAGGGACAACTAGTCGGGCACAGACACACGGACAGCCCGAGCGCCAGGCAAGACAGCGGCTGCGACGAGCAGCCCACTCCTGTTCGGCTCATCCTTCGCGCTCCGGAGTCCTTTTTAACCCGACCCGCGCGCGCAGTTAGCGCTGCTGTCTCGTGGAGCCTGCCTGGGCAGCCCCACTCATTTAGGAGATTTGTTACTAGCGCGGCTGTTGTCATTGTTGTTGCGTTTGACGGGCTGCTACTCTTGGGGACCACTTTTTAGCAACCGGGGGTGAGAACTTAGTTCTCCGAACAGCTGGTCGAGACCTCGGGGCGAGGGGGACAACGTCCCCAGGCGGTGGAAAATCAGTGTCTGGGTCGCGATCCCAAAGCCGAAGCGAAACAAAAAGTAGGTGTAAAAGTTCGCGCCTCTGCAGCAGGCAGCCGTGCGCCTCCGCCCTGCGGGTCTGGCCGGGGGCTCCGGACCCGTCCGGTTCGCGTCGCCGGGGAGGTCTGCGGAGCGGGCGTGCGGTTTACCTCGGGCCCTGCAGGCGCCGGGAGTCCTCGCTGGGAGGGGCCGCTGGTCGCTTCCCAGCGCGGAAGGCGGGAGTTCAAGGCAGCCTGGGCGCCGCAGAGAGCGTGACCTGAAAACCCCGAGCCCCTGGGGGCCTGGGTGGTACTGAAAGGACACAGCGGGGCGAGAGGCACCTGCCCGAAACGCACACACCCGCAGAGCTCACCTCGGCCAACTTTTCACGTCTTGGGAAAAATCCTTCCCATGGTGTTTTGTCGCCCTGCGACACGTCTTCAACGCTTTGGCCGAAAAGGAGAAACAGCCTTATTTATTTTTTTATTTTTTGCCAGCCATGTGGTGTGTCCATTCCTTCGTGTTGTTTAAAGTCTGGCAACTAGTGTAAAACTGATTATTGTGTAATTTTAGGAAAAAGCTTTAATGACACTCCTTCCCCCTTGATTATTAACCCTACTCACCTCCTCGTGTTGAAAATTTCATTTAATGTAGTTTTAAAATAAATCATATAAATCAACGTAGCCAGTATGAAGTGGGGTCCAGGATATAAGCAGTTTGCTACATAAGTATTTCGAGCCTTGCCTCTGAGACCTGGCTCAATAGCTTTTATTTCGTGGATTTCGTCTCTTATGCTTAAGTTCCTATTTTCTGCAACTTGGGTTAAAGCAAGGACTGGACTTAACTTTTGGCTCAAAGCAGTTTTAATTGAGTAGAGATACCGTTCTTGAAGACTTTCACTTTTTCAGAGTGATTATTGTATGGTTTCAACTAATAGCCTTTTACCTTTTAGAACTAAATTGATCACGTCCCTGTGTGTAAATGTTGCATTTTATAGTATAAAACTGTGCTTATTATAAGATATGATTGTAAACATTATTAAAGGCAAAATGCTTTTTAGTTCATGGCTGTCGTCTAGATTGTTAATAAATAATTAATATTAATTGATTGTATGGTGCAAAGACCATCTGATTCTACTTGGAAATACTTTATCTTCCCAATTAGCTACATTAAATTTTTTTTTCTATCCTTCTATGTCCACCTCATATAATTGAAGATTAAAGCGTTGGAACTAATTGCTGATGCTACACTTGTGTTATAGGTCATAAAACATTTTAGTCTTATTTGAATGCTGTGATTTATTAGCTATCAAAAATACTTAAAAGTTCTCTCATTTGAAAGTGAACAAGTATTATATTTATATTTGTTGACAGTGATCGTTGCCTGCTGATATATGCATTCATATGTGGTATTAATATACATGCAGTTTAGACTTTTAGTGGATTCAAGTTGGGGTCACAGTGATAATCTATGCAAATGTGGACACACTTCTCCCCTTGCACTGTTAAGGAAAATGAAAAATTAGAGCTCTTTGAATTGTTATATATAGAGCAGTGCTATCTAATAGCTGGTTTTTTTTTGGGGGGGCGGTGGATACTAGTTTGACCAGCTGTAAAGTCACTTTGTTTGTAACCTATTGGCATTTGCCTCCTTTTGCCTGTCCGGGAGGAGGAGGCAGTTTTGCAGGTGGAGAAGTTTGTCTCGGTACTCAAAGTCATTACCATGATAGGTCTCTCCCTCCAATTTTAGTAGTGTATAAGAAGTGTAGCATTTTTTTTAAACAATTACAAACAACAGTGTTGCTTTTGATATTCTGGATCAAATAGAAGTTTGTAAAATATCAGAAAGAGATGCATTTTGAAACAGTAGCGTTTCATGCAACTAATGAAACTGCATTTTAAACTTGGAAACGTCCAGAATTTGAAAATAAAGCTTTGGCATCGCTGATAAAACATACCCAATTTAGAGCAACTATGACAAGCAAAAGTCAGCTTATACCAGAAACTCTGAAGACAGTCAGTTTAAAGGACAAAAAGGTTGTTGGGCACAGTTTTTTTTTTTTCTTTTACTGCGTACAGTTCCCTGCTATCTAAAATTGTGATTTATGCAGTATTTTAATATTTTGCTTATTCTATCCCCTTGGGTGCTCTCTGGGCAGCGATAAAAAGGCAATGCTGAAAGAGCACCATTAATTTGCTATGATGACTGGCCAGATAAGAGGAGATAATGGGAAAGATAAGCAGAGAAGATATACCATCAGAAACCCGATTATTACCATTAAAATTCCAGCCCAGCAATCTGCAGAAGCCTGATAATTCCTTCTCCGTTTCCACCACTTTGGATGATAAGGCAAAAAATAGTCACTCAGTGCTCCTTGATTAGACTGCCTGGATTTCCTGATAATACAGTGATAAATTATGTATTTTGCCCCCATGTTTTGTCCCAAAATTCAGATTTTTTTTTTCCTATTCCAAGACTATATTTTCTGCCCTCCCCTCAGAAGCTTTCTCTCCTGAGCTATTATTGTAATCCTGGTTTGATAAAAAGCCCTGATAGGACGGGAGGTGTTTGGTGTGGGAGCCATATCGTGCTATCTGCCCATCTCCTCGCACAGCTGCTCGCTGTTGTTGTTTTTAGCCTTATCACCTCCTGCCAATATGCCAATAAATTGCCCAGATTGTTCTCCATTCTGGGGCTGCACTGCAAAATTTATGACAGAAATGATGTTTTTTTTTTCTTTTACCAATGTATCCCTTTATGATTAGTAACTGTGTTGTCTGTGCAGTTTACTGTCATTTTCTTCTTAAAGCTGTTGTCTCTAGTAATGTGTTTACTGCCCTATATGTCCCCAACTTCATTCACACTTAAGTGTATTGGCTATGGGTTCAGGAAAAAAATTTTTTTTCTTTTTTTTGTGCAAATGCCAGCTAGTAGTTAATGTAGACATCGAAAGGGAGGAAAGAAACTCAAGTACTTTATTTTCATCTAACATTAAGAAAAGGCACTCTTCTTGATACCATTCAAGAACAGTTTTCCTAAAACTTTTAGATTGCTTGATGTTTTCAAACATGTAGAACAGAAATGTTCGGTCTAGATCATGTGCCAAATAATTTGTGGTGAAGGAAAAAGAAAGGGTGAATTAAGAGGCAGAATTTTTTTTTAAGTGAATTTGGGAATTGGGAATGAATATATACACCTTGAAAGTAAAATGTCCCCTGTTAAGAATAATCTCGTTAGCAGTTCTGTACTGGGGCTTTTGCAGAAGGTGGAATCCTTTCATAGTGAATAAATTACCTTTTTGTTATTTGAGATGATCTAATAAATTCAGGCTGTATGAGTCCCTGACTTACACAGTAGCATTTTAATGTTTTATGCTATTTTTTTTAAAAAGTACATAATATTAAATGTTTTACTTATAAAACGATTGTTTTACATGAGAACATTGCATATTAAATTTATTTAATATTTGCAAATGTGAAAATCTCTAAGTGGATCATCTTTAGAACCTTAAAATTACGTTACACAAAGAAGTGGTTGTGGTTATTTTTCATTGTTCTAGTGTAGGATTTTTTTTTTTTTTTTAGTGTTTCTGGTATTAATGTTCAATCCATAATTTGGAGGTTAATTAACTACTGTATTATCATTAATATTATTATTTTTTAAAAGGGGTTTGGGTATGCTATGCACATTTGAAATACATTGATCACTCTTATACTCAGGATGTTTTCTTTTCACCTGCCAAATATTAAGACAGATCTTTGCTTTGAAGCATATTACTCATTTCTTTGGATTTTAAAAATAATTAACTATAACATTTAAAAAATAAGCCATTCTCTTTGGCTTATGGTATGTCTCATGTTAGGGATTTTATTTTCTATGTTTTTGACTGAGTAACATTTCAGAAAGCCTGTTTTTACACTGGCCATGAAATAAAGGAAAATACATTATGTATAATAGTTGTTTTATCAATAAAATAGAAAGGTTGGTACCCAATGTAAGGTAAAAAATTAATTTCTTTATTTACAAATTTGAAATATATCAATACATAGAATTTTTCTGAAAAATCTAAGAGTAAATATTTAGTAGATTTTTTAAAAATAGGAAAATTTAAAAATGGCTAATATATGAATCCTAGTTTTTAAGAGTTATTATCATGAAGTCAGGTGTTTTTTTTTTAAGTTCAGTGGAGTCAACAATGCAAATATAAATGAGGTAGCATTTTCATCCCTAGTTGCTATAAAAGAGTTTAGGGTTAAAACTTGGTGATATGTCGTGGAATTAAAAGAGCAGCCCTTACGTTTTCCACTTCTGGTAACTTTCTAAAGTGGTTCATTTGTAAAATTATGCAGTAAGAAAAATTATGAGGTTTAATATTATATATCTCAATATTTTTTAAATGGACAAAGAAGTTTGAACTCTTCTATAAATTATAGGTAGAAACATTAAGAATAATATAATTGTATTGGTTCATTTACAAGGAGTGTAAGCATCTCTTTGAATTGCACGTAAGATATCAGTGTTCACTTTAGACATTGCAAGGTACCAGTAAGTCTTTGTAAATTAAAATTTTATTTCCTGAGCTATTTAAATATAGACATAGAAAATATGTGACTTGTCCTATATTGTTTAAGTTGGTACTGTTAAGTTTTGCAAGACAGTAGTGCAGTTAAACAATTTGCTTCTGATTTTTACATTCTGCTAATTTAAAATCTATTATATACTTAAGGGTTAATGCAAAGATTTACACATCAGTTTGTTTCTGGTTAATTGTGGGGATAAGTGAAAATATTCAATGATTATGTCCGTTGTCTAGCTCATATGTATGTATGTTTTGCCTGTTTGGTAGTGTAAATTAAGTTAACTTTGTGCGTTACAGTTAAGGTAACTCATTTCTCCTGTTCATGAGCTCTTGAAGGCCTCCCTCATCCATGTTATTTCTGCTGTTTGAGGACTATTTAAGGACTCAATTAACTCTTCCTCCACATGATAAAAACAAAGAAATGAAACTAGTTAGCCCATTTTGCCGATAGTTCTTATCTCTGGAAAAAGTTTTGAGAGAACGAGATCGAAGCTAATGTGTTTGCTAAAATGACATATCTGGAATTAGATGTCTGGATTTCTAATACTGATATTTTTGCTCTTCCCCATAAACAAGGCAAATCAAGAATGGACTTACTGGCATTTTAATCACATCCCCTTTTCAATATGTAACTTTTGCTAAAAAGGTATTAAATGCATAAAGTAATCTTATATATTCTACATTCTGTGATTAATTTTTATGTTCAAAGAAAATGCCTTCTCAAATGAACTTTCCTTCAAAAGAATGTATATTCAGGTTTTCATAAGGTGACACTTTAGAGCAGGTTTTTGATGTTTGGCTAAATTGTGTGGAAAATCTAAAACTAGGTTTATCTGGGAATAAAAAATTTCTCAAGAATACTTTTTTGAATGCAATCTTTGTTCACTAGAAAATATGAGTGAATACATTAACTTTGGAGCTCTCATTCTCCAAATCATATTCCCTTGGAGTTTTTGTTACTTTCCCAATTCCGAAGGATTAGTAGGACATTTCAGAAGAGCACTGCAGGTATTTTTGAAACCCTGTCTGATTCAGCGCCTGCCACTGTGTAAAATTATCAGTTCATTCCCTCACCAAATGAACAGCAGCGAAAGTCTGTTACTTCAGTCCCAGAGAATGTGTTTCCACCATAGATAAAGGGGTAAGTATGTATCATTCAATAGGTTACATTTTTAAAAGCTGAAATGCAATTAAATTAATAAGCTCAGACATCGCAATATTTGGCATTCTAGAAAGAACTATCTCTTTAAAGGTATTAGCATAAAGATAGCACATTTGTTTATTATGCTTCCAAATCAGCTCCTAGTATCTCTGCCACAGGTAACAATTGACTTTTCAGGCTTCAAGTTAATAGCCTTGTCTCTTGCTTGTAGGGATCAATATTAGTATTAATTAATCACCATTATCAGCACTAGGATCTGGTTCTATTTGTTGTTACATCAGCAAAATATCAATATAGAAAGTGGACTCTCTGATCGTCATGGCAACTTCATCTCTTGGGTCAAAGAAAGTTTATCTTATCTGTGCATAGAGAGTGGCAAACTGTTTAGGGATCTAGTTTGAACTCTAAGAACATTGATTTAGTTTTTGCGAATAGAGGCTGAATTCCAATCACAAGGGATAGGTAAGATTTAAATATTAATGCCGAGAGGCTTGTCTGAGAGGGTGTCATACCATTACTGTCAGACTGTCTTTTTGAGAGGACAAAAAGAGAAGAATTGTCTAGTCAGGATTATTTAAAGCCTTAGTAATTTGTGCTTTTGACGAATACTCCTAAAAATGAATATATGATAATTACTGGGTAGAACTGGTTTTGGTCAAGATTTCCGGTGTTAAAATAAGAAGCTCTTATTTTTTCTCTTTCATCCCTTCTTTCCTGGTCCATTATAATAATGTATCCACTATTTTTAAAGTACTTTTGAGGACCAGTTTTGCCTCACGATGGGTGCAGGATAACCAGTCCCATGTCTGAGGCCAGAGTTTTGCTATGAAAGGTCCATGGAAGAAGTGTCATGGACACTTTTATTTTAGTGTTAACAAATATTCATTGCTAATAAAGGAAATCCTAATGTAGTAAGTAAATAAAGGAAATCCTAATGTAGTAAGCTGAAAGGATAGATGTCTTCAAAGGATGTTTGCAAAGATAATAAAAGGTCCTAAGTTGCAAAAGCCAGGAAACAAAAGACATGCTATTTTGTTGATATTTCTAAGAGACAGTGATCACTTAAAATAAACATGTTTTTTTCTAAATCAGATCCTTGGAAATTCATCTTATTCTTTTAAAAAATTATGCTAAAGAGTAAAAACTGGATTTAGAAATGGTGCCTGAAATGCTCTACTTTACTGTTAAGCTTGTGGGCACTAAATAAACTTAAATAAGTTTGTATATGGGGAAACTGTATATGTATCTCATGATTTTGGAGATTCTAAAAATGAATGTTGAGTGCCTGATGGCTATAACCAATGCCGTATAATTGCTTATTCATTCCAGGCATTGTCCATGTAATAGCTGAAAGTCAACTCTTTATATAGTCTGCAAGGCAGTGCCATTTAATATTTAATATTCTGGTAATATCCCCATGAGTGTAAAAAAATAAAGGGAATATGTTTATGAGGCACTAGTCTAATATTTAGTATTAAATAGACCTTCATGTCATCTGGGCATCTGCCACTGACTGTTGCCCCTTTGAATTGTTAGAAGTTGTTGAATGGTATTAGTCTGATGTTTCTTATACATGATTTGACTTTTGATAATGTTAGATGTATCTTAACCAACTACCACAAATATATATAAAATAGCTTCTATATAGGCTACCACAAACATATATAATTTTAATAGCCCACATAAAAGCTGTAACACCTAGCTTTTGTGCAGCCTATTTTAAAAGCTATTTTAAACCTTAAAATGCATCTAAAATTATCTCTAAATGGACATTTATTGAAGATATATTTAACATTATTTTTTAGTTGATTCCCTTCTTAGAGAAATCCTTTTGAAGGTATGAATTGCTCTAATCTACATTTGTAGGACTTTGGTGAACATCTCTTGTTGAGACAGTAGAAGAGAATTTTCAACAAGTTGACATCTATATAATATTGCATATGGAAGATTTCTTGTGTGAGTTATTTGACATAGGTTTTTCAGCCACAATCTCTAAAATTATTTTATTTATTTCAAAATTTGGAAATATCTTTAAACTTGAGTAGGGTGAAGAATTAATTACAAAACTGAGACAAATATTTGTCCTTTATTACCTATTAATGTGGAACTTTTAATTTTCTTATTAGTTGTTCGTTTGGGATATGACTAATAGTGTACTCTTTAAGAAAGACTTGCTTTGTTGTGGTATATTCTGAAATTGTTGTGAGCCTGCAATAAACTGGAAGTTAGAAGATTAAAAATAGTTAATTGACAGATATTCAAGTTCAGTTGAGGGCCAGATTCCTCTAAATGTGTGCCAAAAAAATAGCTGAAAATCTTATACTACTAAGTGGCTTTAAAGATAATAAAAAATAATAAAGATAGTAAATAATAATTGAATACACTAAACATTGTCCATTTCCCTCTTGCTTATTACATTTAAATTCCCTAATTTAGAAGAAAGGTTTTAAAGATTATCAGGTAATTCAATTAAAAGTTCTGATTATTTAAAATTAAATGATACAAATTTGTGTTATCATTAATTTTAGTAAGAATTCTTGCTTACTGTGTCTACTGAGAAGTTCAAAGGCTTTAAAAAAATTTTTTTTAAATAAAATGCTTTGAATTCAGTGGGAATCTTTTGAAGTGCTGTACAAATTATCCTTGTACTTTCTCATTTGTTGTGTACAAATTATTTTCATGGTGTGCATTTTCATCCATGTCAAAATATTATCACTGCAATACATTGTGATGTTCATAGCCCATACTTTTATGATTAAGGTATGTATTTATGTGAATAAGTTTTGTGGATAAATTTTATGCTGCTTTCAAAATATAGTTCAGTGAAGATTTTAATGAGAGCTGGATGGGATATTGACAACATTGCCTTTAATGAAAATCCTATATTCATCATAAAAGTTGTTCTTTTGATTTTAAGGAAAATCTTAAAAATGAATTACTCCTTGAAGAAAAAAGAAGACTAAGTTAAGCAAGTGGATACTTATGCTAACATAGAGTATTTATATCCACAAAATATGTCTATATTTCACTCTTCTCACTTTTGTGTAAAAATTATGTAAAAGATATTTTCTTTGAATTAAAAAATTTTAAACTCATAATGTATGTCATAGTTGATTCCTTACCCAACTAGTTGATGTGTACGAGTGCATTCTCTATATCATTAGAGCAGTGGGACAGCTAATGTAGATTTGCCAACAGCATTGACAGTCTAAACATTTTTTTCCTCCAAGACTCCAGTCAATAGGAATAGATAAAAAGGCTTTAATTTTCTGACTTATTTTTATTTATTTGGGATAAAACTATCTGAATTTGTATTCTGCACGTTTATCAATTAGGTCTTCTTTCTTTTCTTGAAGTGACATCCTGAAATTCTCATTTTGTTAGCCTTTCTGCCCACATTGTCATGAAAACAGTGACATTTCCCTGTGATGTTTGACTTGTACCTAAGTACTTTTACAGATTTTTGATTTATTGGGCCTCCCACAGCCAAGAACAGACTCAGTGGGCAGGAGAGACTGACCAGCATGGGGCCTGTGCAGATCTGAAATATTCAAGAGTTCATTTGCAAATATATTAGGTAGCTGCTAAAAATATCACCCCACTTCTTAACGATGTGCATCTTGGACAAACCGGCACATATTTTGTCATCAAGTTGCTTAAGCTTCTGAAGTCAGGGCTACAACTGGGTCAGATGATAAGATGAGCACAACAGAGGAACGAAGAGAGCGTCTGATAAAACCTGATTGATTGATGTCTGGCTTCCCCACCATCACAGGCAGTTGACAGTTAGTTTGGGATCAGATGATTTGGCTTTTGCGATAGAAGATGGGGCTGGGTAGGCAAGCCTGAAGGACAAAAAGGTCAGTTTCTGTGTAGTGTCAAGTGATGTCGAGCTCCCACAAGGTGGGACATTGTTAATATTTCATTCTTTCTTTTTTAGGTCTAGGCCCTAATATTTGATAGTCACTTAAAGGCATGAAGATTCAGTCTACAAACAGAAATCTGTGACTACCTTCCTGTTCTTTTAATCTAATGTTTTTACATGCTTTGTGTCACAAGGGCAAGGGCATATGTTTTTTTAATAATTACGTGATATTTTATGGGATACTTTGCAATATATAATGACTTTTGCGTATTTCATTTTATTATGATCTTGTAAGGCAAAAATAATCATGGCACATAAATTGGCTAAATTTAATATTAGAAAATACTTTTTATGGAGAAATATAGATTTACTGAGGGGAAATTACAGTGTAAATTAATCTAGAGTTATCAGCTCCAGGTGTTTGGGTATCATAGATTATGCGAAGCTTAGGTGAAAAATATTCTATTACCCGGTTTAGACATGTCAGAGTTTGGGAAAACCTTTCTAGGCACAATGGGAGAACTTTATATTTTGTACAGGTCTGTGGTTAGTGAATGATTGTGGCTGTAGTTTGCTGAACTTTACTCTTGCTGGTGATAGGATTATTATAATGTTTCTTTGTATTTTAATCATGGAAAATCCCAAATTCTTGACATATTAAAATCACCTAAAATATATGTTAGCCAGTTTATATGCTACTACAGAACAACACTGTAGATCGCTTTTGAGTTTGAACATAATTAATAGTAGATATTGATTATATCTACTATTAGGTAAATTAGATAAATTATGTCTACTATTAGAAGAAACAAGGAAGGGAAGAAAGAAAAAGGAAAGAAAGAAAACCAAAATAGCTAGTTTCAGAATAAAATGTTTTCCAGTGTTAGCCATGAAAATTAGTAAAACCGTTATAGTATTGGAATTTGGACAGCTTGGATTTGAATTTAGATTTAGGGCAGTTTGATTCTCTCTAGAAATCCTTTAGGATGTATCGCTTTTCTCTGAGTTTTAAGGGTCAGATCTCCAAAGGACAGTTGGGTCTCAGCTAATACTGTAGGCTTAATACCAACAGGATGAATTCTGCAAGGTGCTGTATTACTGATAGTATAAGTGGAATACTGTATGAAAGCACATGCGCCAAAACCTGAAGTGGTACTCATAATAAGTGATCAGGGAATGGGGGCTAATGGCCATTTCAGTCGTGATTAGTAATACTTCCAAGAAAGGTGCCATAAGAAAATGACCTAGTCTCTTCTACATACATTTATATGGAACAAAGAGACCTATCTATCTATCTATCTACCTCTCTCTCTATCTATCTATCGTCTCAGGAATAATGAGGAATCATTTAGGTGTGGTTACAAAAACTTTTTCAGAAAAGATGTTTCAGGCAAAAGAAGCACTTTAGTGATTCTGTTCTGATGGTCACATTACTGATGGATGTTATTTACTGGTGGTAGCTAATAATGGTCAATACTTTTTGTTACATCAGGGAAATGAGAACACAAGTGGATTTCCCTAGCACAGTTGCTGTATAAGTCTGTGATACATTTCTCAGTTATTCAGTAAAAATGATGTTTCGTTTTAAGGTGGTATAACAGTTGTAAAATGAAAATTACTTTGATAAGTATTTAGAGGTGTTTTTTTTTTTTTTTGCGTATCCATGAGCAGCTGTCTAAAGTTTTTTTATTTTATTTTATTTTAATAAATTTATTTATTTATTTTTGGCCGTGTTGGGTCTTCATTTCTGTGCCAGGGCTTTCTCCAGTTGCGGCGAGCGGGGCCACTCTTCATCGCGGTGCGCGGGCCTCACTGTCGCGGCCTCTCCTGTTGCGGAGCACAGGCTCCAGACGCACAGGCTCAGTAGTTGTGGCTCACGGGCTTAGTGGCTCCGAGGCATGTGGGATCTTCCCAGACCAGGGCTCGAACCTGTGTCCCCGGCATTGGCAGGCAGATTCCCAACCACTGCGCCACCAGGGAAGCCCTCTAAAGTTTATTAATTTGCTTTTCTGTACGCGTGCACACACACACAGTATCATAGATTATCTAATACTGCCTTCTGAACCCTTTTATTCCTTTAGCGTTTTTTGTCTGTTTCTGTCATTCCATGTTTTTTTTTTTAACATCTTTATTGGAGTATAACTGCTTTACAATGGTGTGTTAATTTCTGCTGTATCACAAAGTGAATCAACTATACATAAACATGTATCCCCATATATCCTCCCTTCTCTAGGTCCATCCAACTCACCACAAATAACTCAATTTCGTTTCTTTCTATGGCTGAGTAATATTCCGTTGTATATATGTGCCACATCTTCTTTATCCATTCATCTGTTGATGGACATTTAGGTTGCTTCCATGTCCTGGCTATTGTAAATAGAGCTGCAGTGAACATTGTGGTATATGACTCTTTTTGAATTATAGTTTTCTCAGGGTATATGCCCAGTAGTGGGATTGCTGGGTCATATGGTAGTTCTATTTTTAGTTTTTTAAGGAACCTCCATACTGCTATCCATAGTGACTGTATCAATTTACATTCCCAACAGCAGAGCAAGAGGGTTTCCTTTTCTCCACACCCCCTCCAGCAATTATTGTTTATAGATTTTTTGATGATGGACATTCTGACCGGTGTGAGGTGATACCTCATTGTAGTTTTGATTTGCATTTCTCTAATGATTAGTGATGTTGGGCATTCTTTCATGTGTTTGTTGGCAATCTGTATATCTTCTTTGGAGAAATGTCTATTTAGGTCTTCTGCCCATTTTTGGACTGGGTTGTTTGTTTTTTTGATATTGAGCTGCATGAGCTGCTTGTAAATTTTGGAGAATAATCCTTTGTCAGTTGCTTCATTTGCAAATATTTTCTCCCATTCTGAGGATTGTATGGTTTCTTTTGTTGTGCAAAAGCTTTTAAGTTTCATGAGGTCCCATTTATTTTGTTTTTATTTCCATTTCTCTAGGAGGTGGGTCAAAAAGGGTCTTGCTGTGATGCATGTCATAGAGTGTTCTGCCTATGTTTTCCTCCAAGAGTTTTATAGTGTCTGGCCTTACCTTTAGGTCTTTAATACATTTTGAGTTTATTTTTGTGTATGGTGTTAGGGAAATTAGAACACTCCATGAGGTTTTCAACTGCATCCTTTTTTTGCATATGGGTAAGCTGCATCAGATAAATATCTAATTATTCATTGAGGAAAATTAGAATTGACAAATGAAAAACTGCCACATCATAAAAATAATTAAGATCAGCAGTCCCTATGAATGGAAAGTAGCAATCAGCTATTTGGTCAGCTAGACTGCAATTTCTTGATGAGTTCTACGGCCTCGGAACTCTCACTTAAGGAAGAATATGAGTTTGAGATTCAGTGGCTGGACTGATTAGTCTGACATTCACTTTTATGTTTTTTCATCCTTCGTTTGTAAGTTTACATTTTGAAAAAAGATGAACAAAAGCGTTCAGGTGTGGGATGTTACTAAGAAAGACTTTTAGGGATTTGTTTTCTCTAAACTGGTTATCACCGGTGTTCTTTATACTGAGAAATAATCTCTTAGGTGTTACCAGAGGTGAAACAAATGTTGAATGCACATTGTTCTTATTAGAAGGAAAAATTAATTATTATATATTGAGTCAAGAACTTTTAGCCTGGGATCCATAGACTTTGAAGACTTTGAGAATATCCAGACATTTTATACAAAATTTTGTGTATTTAAGAAGTTTTCTGGGAAGAGATTTTTATGAGACACTCAATGGGCTTCACAGGCCCATGAAAACTTTAAGACCACTCAAAAGAATTTCTGTGTAGATGGCTATATGATCACTTGTTACATTGCAAAATAGCCGTATAAAAGGGGAACAGTTTCATTTTTATTTGCCAAAAGATTCTTTCAAAATCATAAAATCACATCCTATCACCTTGCTGTTGTAAGTCCTCCAGTGCATGTCCTTTTCAAATGACATCTGAGTTTTTAAAAATCATTGCTTATTGCATCCTCTGTGATCTATCTGTTGCCTTCTTGTCTGACCTGATCACCAAGTATACCATGATCACGTGCCACTTCTCTTCCCGATTCCTACCCTGACTGGCCCCCATAAACCACCTACATTCACTACATTTTATCTTTACTGGTCTTCATTTTGTTCCTTGAACATGCCAAGCTGCTTCTCTCTCTGAAATGCCATTTCCCTAGATTTCCATATGGCTGTCTTCTTCTTATCATTCACTTTTCACTTCACATGTCAACTGTTAAGAAAGCCCTCCCTTGGCCCTCATTTAGAATTTTCTGTCCCCATACAGAAAATGCCTCAGTTTGCTCTCTAGCCTGTTACCTTATTTTATTTTCATTTCACTGATATTTATCTGAAATTATCTTCTTTTTTTATCTGTTAGTATGTGTACTTCTTTATTAGATGACTTCTCACTAGAATCTAAGCTCGATGGGCAGGACCTGGTCTTGTTCACTTCTGTACCTCCAATTGCTAGAAGAGTACCTGGAACGTAGCAAACACTCAAAGAACATTAGCTGAATGAATGAACAATTTTTTAAAACTCTACATCATTTTCTGTGGTTTATCTTTTAATAAAAGTGGTTTTGCCGTTTTCCACCCAAAAGAAAAAGAGTTACTCACATGCCTTATATTTAAGTTAAATTAACTCCCATTTCTTCATTCAACAGTCATTAAAACAAAGTATCAATTGTGTGTAACGTGCTAAACCATAGGGAGGAGAAAATACAAAAATCAACAAACTGTGGTCTCTCCTGTCAAGTAGCACATTAGATAGTGAAGGAGAAAGGCATGATCATTGTACACTATGATATGTTCTTAATAGATGGAACTAGAAAGTGATATGGGTACGAAGACGCCTCTGTGACTCAGGGTAAGCCTCTGGGATGAGATCTTACTTAAGCTGGGTCTTGAAGGAGGAGGTGAAGATCCAGTCAGGACAAGAGGGAATTGTGTCCCAACAGAATCAACAGCTTGGCCAAGAGCAGAAAGGCATTAAGAACCTAACATTTTCAAGGTCCAGTGAATAGTTCTGAGCAAAGATGAAAAGTACATAGAAAACAGTGACAGAGAATGCAGCTTGAACTTGACTTGGGACCAGAGTTTTAAAGGACTTTGTGTGCTGTGTTAAAGAACTTGAACTTATTCTTTAGGTAACTGATGGTCAATGCAGATTTTGAAAACTAGAGCCCGATTAGTGGATTTTGAATGTATTTGGTAATTACCAATTTGGTATAAGAGAGGACAAGAAAACCGTGAGCTGACAATGGTTTCTAGTCAACTTCCATTTTGTTAAATTTAACAATTATTGATATCTTGAATTTAACCTTAGACCTCTGTGCTACCCTCCAACTTTTAGATGTTGATTTAATAACAGCATTGTAGCAGATGGCTAAAACAGTCACTGAGGGCATTCAGTAGTTTACTATGAATATTTTATTGAGTGAGACAACGCATGCGAAAATAAACGAACAGAGCAATATCTTTTTAATTGAATCTGTGCTTAACTCACGAGATTGTCTTCGAGGGTAGTTTTGCATTCATTCATATGCATTAGCCTAATTTTATAACTGAATATCGAGAAGGATAAATTTTCAATAGCAAGTGGGCAGACCAGTTGTAACTGGGATTGCCAATTGCTGCAACCTCTTTGAAAGACAATTTGTCAGTTTATAGCTATTAAAATTGCACATATACTCTTTGACCTAGCAATTCCGCATATCCCATAGAAACCTTCATATGTGTGCTCTTACACATAGCAAATAATTAGAAATTACCTAAACGTCCATTAAGAGGGGATGGGTTAAATAAACTTATAGAGCAATCCCCAGTGTCATTCTTGTGTTATAAAGGATAAGACAGATGTGTCCATGCTGCTATGATAATATCTGAAAGACTTATAAAGTGAAAAAAATATTTCAGTATGGCATCTCTCTACTTGTATTTTAAGAAATGAAAGAATGAATAGATACATGTATATGTATATATTTTCATGAAAAGTGTCTGAAAATGTGCAACAAGTTATTGATGATGCTTTTCTCTGGGAATTAGGACTAGAAATTTGGAGGAGGACATAGATTCCCTTATTGTCATACCATTACCATTACTGCTACTAATAAATTCTGTTGTGAGGGGGAGGTGTGTGAGGGGTAGGAAATAGTCAAGTACATATTGCCAGTATAATTAAGTTTTAAATTGCTTATCTTCCCCTCAGTTGTGTAGTTGGGAGGATAGAAATATGGATGGGGGTTGGGAAGAAAGGGTAGAAGATGGAAAAATATTTAATAAAATATTCCAGTATCTGTCCAATTCAGACATTACTGTGAGGGAGAAGAGCTATAATGATAATTTTTTCTATAGTCCTTATTAACCTTAATATGAGAATATACCAAAAGTGAGCACTCAAGTGAAGATTAAGCTCTGTTTTACTTTGTAGAAGGAAATAGCACAGAGAAAAGGAATTTAATACATTGCCTTTTACAATACAGCATTTCTCTATTCTCAGCATTGGTCATGGCTGTGTTATTAACCTCAGGTATAGTGTATGATAGTTTGGTTTTTGATAAAAGATCTATCCTTTAAAATGTGATGTACTATTATAGGTCCTGTTCTACAAAAAGAAGTTTATCCCCATGGTGTTGTTTTTCTGAGTTCCGAAATTTTGTCCTGCTCTGCCTGAAACAGTTCATCTTGAACCCATAGCCAGTGTTTTACTTTCTGAGTGATTTTAAGATGCCTGTTCTTTTTCTTCACATTATTATATGCAGACATATTTATAAATTGGTTCTGTGCCAAATATGTTGCTCTTTTTTGCACCTTCCTAATGATTTTGTATCCTTGAAAATCTTCCAAACTATCTCATATGTTCTTGTGGAAGCAACAGCAACAGTAGAAGCAGGAGATGGACCGGAGCATGGTATAAGCTACAGCTAGAGTTTCACTGGGATTTAAGAAGGACACCCTGAGAAAGCATGAAGGTCTTGAATCATAAATGCCACCATAAATTTCCTCTGATAATTATTACAGAGTGGAAAAGGAAATGACCTCTGTTGCTTTTTTGTCAAATAATTTTAAAGAAGTGGGCATAAAGTTGGTATAGAAGTAACATACGGAGTTGAGGCAAATTATAACCTGGAAACAAATGACATGTTTGTTACTCTCATTTGAAGGAACCTAAACCTAATACATCTTGCTAAGTCTGTTTTTGCCTGGTAGACTGTTCTAAAAATTTCAGCCTTGTTAGAACATGTGACCAAAAGGACAATTTCATTCAGTTCATTCTCGTGGATTCTGAAAAACCCAGGTGGGGTTGAAGTTTTTATTGGATTTTAGATTCTCATTTTGGACAGAGGTGCTGCCCAGATGCATAGTCGAATGTAGGTAAATTCATCTCATGAGTGGCATTATGCAATGACTTTGTGTAAATAGAGAACTAGGTGAATGAAAAAAAAATTTGATTTGGCTTCTTGAGGTATGTCTTGCCGTTAAGAAGTCTATTCTTTTTTTAATTAAAGTATAGTTGATTTACAACATTATATTACTTTCAGCTGTACAAGATAGTGATTCAATATTTTTATAGATTACACTCCATCTAAAGTTATTATAAGAAATTGGCTCTATTCTGTGTTGTACAATACATCCTCGTATCTTAATTATTTTATACACAGTAGTCTGTACCTCTTCTTAATCCTCTACCCCTCTCTTGCCTCTTGCCCCATCCCTGTCCCCACTGGCACACTAGTTTGTTCTGAGTTTGTTTCTGTTTTGTTGTAAGAATTCTATTCTTAAAGACCCAGAGAAGTAAAGGAAAGCATCAGCGGAAAACACACCCAAAGTGGATCCTGCTTCCATGTGGCCTGCTGATATCCCAGCCATCAAGTGTTGAAAAGCCACAAGTGGTTTTCATGATGATAAAGTTAGTGGTTAGCACTAAAAATAGACTCAGAGCAAGGCCTAGTAGAATAAATTATTGCAGTTGATCTGTTAAAACTACCTTTGTCCAGAAGGCGCTACAACATTTCTAGGACGACTGGTTTCTGGGGTGAAGAGTCATCAGAATTATTGATGTTACTAGGATCCATTTTCAGAATTGGGTGACCTGTTACATGCCTCGTATCTTGATCAAATGCGGTGCTGCCTCTTCTTAGCCACTCTGTGGGAAGGTGTTAGCCCAGAGGACTGAATAATCTAGGAAATAACTTGGTAAGCTATCTACTTGAAAACGAGCGTGTTGGTAAACTTACACATTAACTTGAAAACACAAAGTTCATTGGCTGGCTATGGGATGACACTTGAGTGGATGTGCAGCACAAAGCCACATATTAACCTTTTTATTTAGAAAGGGATTGAGTCAGTCACCCTTTAGAGAGAGGGCATGGGTGGTACTCTCTTTCAGAAATTTGGAGTCTTACATCGGGGTTCTGATTCCAGCTCAGCCACCTTATTGTTTCGTGTCCTTGAGCAAGTTATTGGGTTGGCCAAAGAGTTCGTTCAGATTTTTCTGTAAGATGTTATGAAAAGCCGAACGAACTTTTTGGCCAACCCACTACTTAATCTGTGACTCAGTTTCCTCCATTTGTTAAAAAGAAATTATTAAAGAAACCTAAACAAGGGCTATTATGAGGATTAAATGGATTAATACATGCAAAGGGCTTAGACCAGTACTAGGCATACACTAGTAGAACATCTTTATTATTGGCATTTTTGAGGTCAAATCCATAAAAATAAATTGTTCTCTTGTAGTGATAAATATCCCCAGGTATTCAAAATATAAGTTTAATGTGTTTGGTTTGCATATTTTAATAGAAAAATATTTAAATGAATTATTTTTAAAAAAATACTGTTCCTAGTTGGAGTAAAAAGATAGAACTTGTTGAATATTCTAAATAATTAAAGCTTTTCTCCCAGACAACCCTGAAGTCACTTTTTAAGTAACGTGTACTTTATTCCCAAGGAAGAAAATATTTTAAGATTCATTGGGAAATGCTTTATAAAATATATTGATAGTGAATGTAGTATATTCACCACACATAGAAACTGGTAAATATTTTTAAAATTTATGACATCTGTCACAGATCATTTTGTCTAATTTTTTGGTATTAAATAACCTGGGGTGCCTTGGGTATAATAATCATTACCATAAAATGTAAGTAAGGGTTTTTTTTTCTTCCCCCCAGACAGTTCTGGAGTTAACACATAAAATTCATTTAGAAAGCTTCTGAGTGGAGTATCTGAAAAGGTCACTGAAGAAACCAGTTAGTTAAAATGCATTTGGATGACCCGAACACATAGTTGTTGTGTCTCTAAATCCCAGACATACTTTATTAGGACAATCCAGCTGGTTTGCTATTTCTATCTCCTCATTATCAACACGTTATGGTATGGCCTCTTCCCCCCTCTTCCAATGCCAAGAATTTGGCAGGGACACCATGTTAGCACGTCAGAGTCTGGGGGGTGGGGAAAGACAGCAGCTTCACACTGCTGCAGGGGTAGGAAAATTTGTTGTCTAAACATTTTGCCACTGGGTTAAGATTGATAATGGACATTTTTAATCTCCTTACTTGAAGAATTTGAGGAAATAAATTTCATGAGCTTCTAGATAAACTTTTAAGAAAAATTATGTTTATTCTAGTTTACACTTCCATATATATATATATATCTATTTAGTATGTGTATATATATTCCATATATATATGGAATTTGTAAATCTCAAAGCTTCAAACTCTTTGCTTTTCTCCCTTTTCCCGATCATCCTAATATTAATAGAAGCTCAAGAAGGGAAAGAGAGGAATTGTCCTTAGGTCTTATTTCATAGTTTCCATGATCAAAAACAACTAAACTGAATATCATGTAATATTTTATTATCACGTGAGTGACTCTATTAAGTGGACTGAGTATATCCTTTCAAATATATCAGAGCATAAAGAAAGCAGACATGGAAACGTATGTTTGGTTTTTGTTCACGGTTTTGTTTAAATATAGTGAAATGAAAAATGATTGGATTAAGCAGTCCCTTGACAGTTTCACAGGATTTCAGATTTTGTGAGTTAGTTAAGCTCTTTGAAATTTATCTTATGACTTTCACAGGAATATGGATTCTCAAATTTATTATGGTTATACGAATGATCTTGTGTTTATGTATATAATTTTGTGTGTAACACATTCACTTCTCACAGACCTTCTTTTCCATAGGCAACTCCCTCCCAGTTGTCCTGTTGACATTCATTGGGACGACTTCATGAAATATTTTCCGTGCTTTGATAGAGTGTTTTAAAAATCATCTCAAAATTATTTATTTCCTTTTTAAAAACCATAAATTATGCTTTCAGAGCAACCTAAAGGTATTTTCTGTGATACTCCACATTATCCCAAAATGCTAGGTTTTAATAAAGGGTCCCCTTACATGTGCATAGTGGTATAGCAAGTAAGCTATGACCCTTCTCTTCATATAGGAAGAAACTATAGAAGGATATGTCTCATTCACATATATATTATTTATATATTTTAAAATTCCTTTTCTTTATTTGGTTCTTGGATATATCCCATACATAACCCAGACACCTCAGTGATAACAAGTAAAAAGTTACCAGTAACAGTAGAAACTCAGTAATTTAGAAACTGATACCGAGAGGTATTTTTTAACAATGTTCTCTTCCTATTAGCGAAACATATTACTCTGATGCTTATTTAATCTTTATTAGCTTATTTTGTATAGTAATGGATTTTCATGTTTTAAAAAATTTAAGTAAAATAATAATAAGGTGGGACTTCAGTAATCTGAGATAGGAGTAAAGTCATAAGTGAAAGAATAACTACCCTAGAGCTTTGATTAAAGAGAAAAACATGTAACCTTTTATATCATTCACTAGTCCAGATTTGTGCCATCAGTATAGAAGTGGGTAAAAGACTCAACTTTCTTCTAAAACCTTGATTACCCGAAGTTTTCATTACCCCAAGAGAAATGGAAGAGTTGTCTGTATGAATTTGCGTGCATCTTATTTTATGGTTGCAGTAATACTGACTATATGGGTAGGACACTGAGATTTTACTGTGGGTAGGAAAAGAAGAATGCAAATTGAAAGACAAATGGTTTTTTTTTTCCACAAATTAAAGAAACCAATTGTTCCCCTGGGTGTTTCCTTAATTGATGAAGAGCAAATAAGCAGGGTACAGTTAACTAGACAAGCAGAGAGGGGCAGGCATATCTCTCAGGATTGAGGTTAGAACCTCAGGCTTTCGAAGTGTGAGGGATTTGTAAATGAAGCTACTTTGTTACTGTCAGAATTAATATGTGGATAAAAATCTATGTTTTCAAAGTTCTTACACATTTTTTTGTATTTCCTCTTTATTTTTAAAAGAAGTTTTACGTTATTTTATGTATTTTTGTATTAACATTCTACACTTATGACATTTCTGCCCCCTCACTACTGACACCAAACAATAGAACTGCTTCAATTAAGAAACAGAACATCAGCCCCTGGCATCTTATTCTGTTGTTCCATCTTTTTTGCTAGGGAGAATTCATTTGTTTCTTAATTAAGAAAAACACCAATAGCATGAAAAATCTGCTTATGGTACCTGAATGGTAATTAGGCAAAAGGTAAAAAAGAAACATGCACATACATTCCAATGGCAGCCAAAATGAACTTGAGCTGATAAAAATGAACTAAACTACCCTTGCATAAATGGAGGCTGAGAGAAGTGTACAGTCATTATGGCTAAGACAATATGCAAACTATCTTCGAAGCAATCAAATTGCTAGAGTGTTTTCATTTGCATGTATTAACTATTAACATAATGAGGAGAAGTGACATTGGACCCGGATTGTGTGTCTGTTCGGATTGATAACTCTACTGCATCTGCAAACAGACGCCCCAAAATCATGCTAGTAGTTAGATCAGAGTTGAACTCTGCGATGTGGGCTAAAATGAAATCTAGGGCTTGGTGAACCTGCTGAGTTACTGAATGGTTGACATCTCTCTCTCTTACATTCTGTCATTCTCACCCCCCCTTCCTCTCCTTCTCCCCCTCTTTCTCTTTCTCTCTCTCCAGCTCTCCTTCTCTCTTCCCCCCCCCACCCCGCCTCGCTCCCTTTATGTTTTAAAAGCAATAATAATATTTCAGTGCAAATTCTCATTTGAAACTTCTTGGTTTTCCCCAGGGCAACTTTTATGGTATGAGAACTGATGCTATAAAGGAGATACTTAAAAAATCGTAGGATTAAGATCCATTACAGGATTTGAAATTTTAGGGTTTTTTGTTTATTTATTCCCAGCAAATATAAATCTAGGAATAAAGGAAACTGACATTTATTGAGCTCCTCTTGCATACCATGCACTGAACAAAGTGGTTTTTTTCTTAGAAAAATGGAAAGCATCCTTGAGAAGGATGAAGGAGACATGGCACTGGGAGACATCTCTAGCCTTTTAGATAACCATGAGCACAGTCACTGAACCTCCAGGTCTTAGTTCATTCTCATCTGCAAAATGGAGTGATGTTTCCTAAACGTCTAAAAACCTTTGAGGCCAATAGCTAATTTCAGTGTTTTAAAAACCCAAGAGATATTGGAAGGTCATCACTCCTAAACCTGCCCAGAGCAACTAAAATTCTTTATTTCCTTATAAGCTATGGATTTATCACACAGTAGGTTGATGGTCACTGATCTGTGTTGATTAAAAACCCTGATGACTGTATAAATCTTTGACTAATTTTAAGAAGATAAAGCCAAAACACATTTCTTGACTTTAGGATTCATATTTTGTTGTTCCTAAAATCAGAGTATAGCTTAATTTAAAATCAATAAATCCATTTAATATTGCAATAGTTTTTCTCTCTTGAAAAACTTACTGATGTTGTGTCTTACAAACAATGGAGACAGCTAATGAAGAAATTTTGTATTATTTTTTCCCTACAATTCTGTTTATTCTGTTTCACAAATATGCATTGTGATCTTTGAGTCCTCTTGGTACTGTTCAGTCGTGCCCTAGGAAGGTAAGTTCTCTGCTCTTCTAGAGTTTACATTCTAGACGTGGGCAATGGGCAATAAAAACAGTAACTCAGTGAATGTACAACCTGATGTCAGGTAGGGTAAGTGTTATGAAGAAAACCAAATAGGGTCACGTGACAAAGAGTGACTGCTGGGGTCCTTGAGTTATCTGTTGGATAAAAATTTCTTAAACTTGATGCTGTTGATGAGGAGCAATGAAATGAATATCTTTTCTTATAAAATTATTGGCAACCACTCTCAAGGGTGAGGAGGCTCATGGCTCTCAGAGACTGTGATCCACCCATTCCTCAACAGCCCAGCTTAAAGATGTTATCTTTTTGAACATGTGGAAAATGGGAAAAAATGTTGGGGACTGTTAGACTTTATTGAACAAATTGGTTGAGGAAATGTGTCAGAGATGGAGTTAGGTTCTAGGGATAATATAGTTACTAAAGCAGACACAGAACCCACCCTCACGAGGCTTTCATTCTAGGAGAGAAACATGATTCTCCCTAAAATAATGGTAACTGCTCTCAGTAAACTCAATCCAATGCCTTATGATTTTTCAGACATGTTATTTATTTACATGGTTTTTGCATGAATATTTTTCAACAAATGGGGGATAAAGTAATCACAGTGATAATTGCATTATTCTGTCAATATTCTGGGATATAATTTCTATTATAAAATATTATTTATAAATATATATAACATCAATATAATTGATATGTCCTCATTGTGGTCTCATTGTGTGTGTATATATATATATATATATATACACATATATATATTTTCCTTTGAATGGATATTTGCAATTGATTAGTTTACGTGGTAACTCTTGAAAATCTTGTTATTGATCATTATCACTGCTGTTGCAGTAGCAGCTATGACATTTTTAGGTTTGAAGTCATGTTAATTCCACTTTAAGTCCAATTTAATTCCATTTTGCATAACATGGATCACTGCTTAATGTAAGTGGACACGTGTGACCTCAGAACCCTGTAGAGCTTTTAGGGACCATGAGGCACTGGGAACATTCTGAGAGATTATAATTTTGTACTGCAGGCAAAATATTCATTAGGCTTTTAGGGGAAGGATTTCTTCACTGGTTATTCATCTGGAGATGGCTCAGTGAAATGACCCAGTGTCAGTAAATGTAAGCCTCTACTCAGGGAGACCAGAGGGGGGAAAAGAAAACTCCAACAAACTCTGGATGCATAAAGGTCTTTTTTGCTTTTGAAGATTTCCAATAAATGTCTTCTCAGGTAGGAATGGATGAGATGACAGTATTCTTTGAGACATCTCCACACTTAATATCTTAGTGCTCCGTTTTCATGAATATGGAGATTATAAAGAAATCTGTTTCACCTTTAAGTGATAAGTTAACCTTTCTGACACATGTTGGTTATAATGTCAAAATCTCCTTTGAAAAAGTCAAGTTGATGATCTATGCTGAATCATTCATTCAGATTCAGCCTAAGGGGGTTAAGCGGTGAGAATAGGTGTTGTCATATTCTATCAGAAATTACCTAAGAATTAGGAAGCGCAGTTGCTCCAGGACAACTCTGGAAGAATCTGTCCCTAGAAGGAAGCACAAAACTGAGTACAGCTGTGTACTTTGGAAATAAGAAAAAGGCTCAAAGCAGAATTCAAGACACACGTGTGGGGCTTCCCTGGTGGCGCAGTGGTTGAGAGTCTGCCTGCCGATGCAGGGGACATGGGTTCGTGCCCCGGTCCGGGAGTGATCCCACGTGCCGCGGAGCGGCTGGGCCCGTGAGCCGTGGCCGCTGGGCCTGTGCGTCCGGAGCCTGTGCTCCGCAACGGGAGAGGCCACAACAGTGAGAGGCCGGCGTACCACAAAAAAACAAAAAAAAAAAAAAAAAAAAAAAAAAAAGACACATGCGTGAAACATTTAGATACTTACTGATGTTAATATTTTCACTTCTGCTTTGCTTTTTTACCTAAAGAAAATAAGCAGAATAGGAGATTCATCGGGAAAAGGCTGAAGGAACCCTTAGAGGGGAATGTAAGTTCTTAACTTAAAGTTACTTGAGACTAACAACAAAAAACCCTAAAACAAACCAAAAAGAAAAAAAAGAGAACAATTTGCTTTCTCTTTTTCAATTGCAATTATGTTGATTCTGTTTGAAAGAGAAACAAGCAATTTCAGAATCATTGTTATAAACTATATTTATTTTTCTGGATATGAAAACTACAACACGTGGATAATGTATCTCTTAGGTTTCTTAGTAATCTCTGCTAATGCCTCTCACGTCTAAACTGCTGGGTCTGGTACGGACCAATAAAAATATACCAGTGATTTTCTGGAGGTAGACCCAACTGCTGAAGGCAGAGAGGGACACAATGCACGCCTGAAAATCGAATTATTTTCGCTTAAATAGGTTTTACTATATCTCTTAATGAGAAACATTAATTAATAGCATCCAGTTTCACAACTCTGTGCAGGCTGGGGTGGTGTCCTAAAACCGTTGGTGACATTTAATGACATCCTGAATTTTGGTTAAAAAAAGTCAACAGTGTGTAAGTACAGTACATGAAGAATGAACCTTATATGCTGCTGAAATGAAAACTTCATAGGTGTTTCAGTTAATTGTGAGTCTTCAATGGGCGTTGTAGTCCAGAACGATTCTGCGGTGTTAGGCAATTAACAGGGAGCCCTGCTGTGCTTTGTGCTGGCCAGTTACATCTTGGGTATTATATTCAGTGTCCATGTCCTCCTTAAAACTTATGTCTGGGGGTTGTTAACAATCAAGCAATAGATGAAGGAACTGGAGATGTTTAATAGGAAAAGAAAATTATAGGTTTCATATGAGAGCTATATTCAGATATGAGGAATTCATATAGAAAAGGAATTCACTTTCTTTGTAGCTTAGAAGAAATAGTTTCAAAGAGCATTCTGGGTCTGCATTCTACATACCGAAGGCAGATTTGGGCTTAGCCTCAGTAGAGCAATTAGAGCTTTTCCAAATGGAATGGCCTTCATTGTCAGGTAGAGACCTGCCTGTCCCTGGAAAAAAGCAAGTAAAGGTTTACCTGGATAATCACTTGCTAGATTTATTATTTGATAGATCCTTGGAAGGCAGGGCGTGATAGGGATTATGGAGTCAAGGGGCAAAATGGGAATGGATTCCTTGGTGATTTCATATTCTAGATGGGCATTAGAATGTATTGAGTCTCTTGGGTCAATTCTAGAAGGACTTAATTGGTACCTATCAAGTGTTTCTCATCATTGTTATTGTATCTGTAACAATCTACTCCCCTGGAAGCTAAATGCGCTCAAGTGGCAGGACTCTCACTAGCTGAGGCCCTTCCTGAGGCCTTGGGAGGGGCTCAAGCGGTGGGATCGGGTGGTCTAATATTTTTATAACATTTTCAAAATTAAGATGTTTTAACCACAATTAAGACTGCTAATTCTTTCTTTCTTGACTTTCCCTCTGCCACACTTCGGAATGGCTACAGGCATTATTGGGATCTTGGTAAGGGGGAATTGAGCTGAAAAAACAATTGTCCTATTTTTAACATTTGCAATTTGCTGAGGTTTCTCTTTCTAAATAAATATTTACTTGCATACATACTTTGTAGCATAATTTTGTATTCTCTTACAGAGGCCTCCCAATTTATAAGCTTCAGATCCTGCAATTCCTGGATCTATTTCTCTTTGCCCTGTTTATATATGTCATGGTTCTAGGTGCCACAAATAGTAAGATGCATAAGTCATTATCCTTTATATCAAGTTATGCACAATGATAGTGTGGGAATCTGATCAATTTTATTATGGGCTCAACTATCTCCTTGATGAAATGATTAATACTGGTATACAATACAATATTTTTACAACTTTACATGCATGGGCATTTTTATTATGGGATATGAAATGATTAATTTAAAAACAATGAGAAAGACCGACAGTGACCGTAATCTACCCAATCTAAGAAAATCATTGTATTGTAATCTAATTTATGTGTATGTTATTCCCATGGCAAAGGTAAAAGCATGTTATTGTATATATCTTGCTGATTAGGAAACTGATGGATGTATGAAGATTTCAAAACATTTTTATGCTTTGGGATGAGATCACTTTGACATCAAATCAAGTGAAGCCAGCTAACAAATTTTGAGGATCTTTAAGAATTTTTTCTCTATCTTAATAATAATAGGTTACCAAACATGCCTTCAGACAACCTGGAGCTTTTTCTATATCTTTAGAAACAGATCAGTGCTCTGTATCTTTTTGCCAAAGTTCAATTTAATTCTTTTTTCCATCTTTTGGAAGGCAGTCATGTTGAGCATGATTCTGTGCTGGCATCTTCATTTTATTGGGGTTCTTTTTAAAAAGGTTCTATGATTTTGAAGATAATATAGTCAGGAGATAACAGAGTCATAGTGCCATGACTGTGAATTCCATATACAGTAGCATCATTTCTTCCATCCAGGGAAGCTCATGCTTTCCGAAGGGTATAGAAGTTCCTCCAAGTGCATGGCTAGCTAGCAGGTGATCTTTTCATATCTCCTGCTGAGCAGATTGGCTCAAGGGGAAAAAATGCTGTCCAGCTTGTCCAAACACAACTGGTGTGCAAAAAAATATCAGATCAAATATCGTTCCCTTCATGTACGGTCTTTGTTGAGATTGGTGTAATAGAGAAATGAGAAATTCAGATGTTCTGTTACAACATTGTGGGTAATTCCAGAATGAATTGTATTTCTAAGCACATAGACATGTTTTTAACTCTGAAATGGGATTTGGTGACTCCATCATTTCCTAGAATGTGCTATTACCTTTCTCCACTTCTTTTTAAAAGTCAATTTTATTACACATATGTACAATATTTTTAAATATTCTGTTTCCTCTGATTTTAGTGTTTATTTTTTTCAGCAAATATTTGCTGAGCAACTGCAATGTACTTGAAATTGACAAGTATTTGAATGATTTCTCTTACTTAAAATAAAAAGAAAACAGACATTAAATACTGTTATGGTATAGATATTCTAGTAGAGGAGTGGATAGATTTGATTCTTGGCATGCTTGCTTTAAGTGTTATTCATGGTATTAAACTTAATAGGATGGGAATACACTAAACATTTCCTTCATTCCTCTGGAAATCAGTGATACACATTTATGTTAAATATATATATGTACATTACATCTTACTTCTGGAGGAAGGAGGAAAACTTTTGAGAACCCTCCTATGTATTATTAGGGACTCAGCCAGGCATTTTATATACATTTAATTTAATTTGTTTACATTATTTATCTGAGTTATCCTATTTTATATAGGATAGGTAAAATTAACCCCATTTTGGAGACATTCTTCTGGGTGACACTGCAGTTGACAGTGTTTGAACCAGGTTTAAGGGGCTCCTTTCACAACCCTGTTTTGTCAGTGGAAATGATTCTGCAAGATGGAGATATTCAGTAATGGATATGACACAAGAAAACTTCTGGAGGTGATGGTTATATCTGTTTCTTTGATTGTGGTGATGGTTTCCACAGGTGTATGTGTATGTCCAAACTCATCAAATTGTATGCATTGAATGTGTGTAGTTTTTATGTCAGTTATACATCAGTAAAATTGTTTAAAATATGTGTACAGGCATGACAGGACGTATTTTATTAAAAATCATAAAAAAATAAATAAGTGAAACTTGTTAAAAACAAAAGTGTGGTCCTATAGGTGAAGATGCCTACTCATGGATCTCAGAAAACAAAAGTGTGGTCCTATAGGTGAAGATGCCTACTAATGGATCTCAGACATAAACACTGAGTAAATTCTAGTCAGTTTTGAAACATGGTTGCTATCCTCATGTGGCTTATAGTTTAAGGAAACCAGATGCAACTATACATGTAATAGAGAATGAAAGTCAGCAGAGGAGTGTCATGCAACTTTAAACAAAGAGCTATGGGGAGTGAATCTGGGGTCTTTTTGTTCACTTATTTGAGAAAGGATGTTATTGAAAACTTTAGACAATTTAAATAATATAAAATCCCCTGGAAACCCTTAGGCATCAGATGGAAAAACTTATTGAAAGCCCTTTATATACCCTTTTAAGAAAGTATTCAATCTAATATAATTATTCTTTTAACATTAAAAATCCAATTTACTGATCATGAATCAAAAGCCTATATGGAACTTAAAACTTCTAGTCATTGATATTAATAAAAACCTCATTTTCTCATAGCTTGTGAGATTTAGCTTAGAGTTGGTAGAGTCTCACTAAGTTATTTTAACACATTATTATTATAATATAGAGTTAATAAAATACATCCATAAACCTTACTGTGAAAGTAAATGCATATTCAATATGAGTTGTGTGAAAACTCAGACAAGGACTCAGTTTCTTCTGTCTCCAAGAGGTTATATTTCAAATATGATGACTGAAGTTTCTAACATTTAGTGGTTATATAGCAAGTACGGCAGAGAGAGAGTACAGCTTAGCAAACCAGCAGTGACACAACCAACCCCAAAGGTGGCATGTGGAGCCGTGGCATATGTCAGAGTTTTTTGCCCTGTCGCTCAGTTAGTTTGAGCAATTTCCATTCCATTACACTCTCTTACAGTTTCTGTTTTATCCCCCTTCTGGCTTATTCAAGTGTTTAAATTTCAAATTAGTAGCTTGTCTTTATCATTCATATTGGGATTGGGGAAACATATTACAGCCGTTGGACATGTTTACCATATTAAAAATAATAACAAAGAAAACAAAAATGATTAAAAAAAAAGAAAAACATACTAAGGGTTATGTTTAAGACACAGGCTATCCCGATAAATTATTTCAATGCAGTATTATTGAACTCCTTTTCTAAAATACCCTTATCAAACTTGAGAACACTGAGAAGGGGTGTGTGTTGTGTGTGTGTGTGTGTGTGTGTGTGTGTGTGTGTGTGTGAGTGATATTTAAAATGTGGGGACAGAATCAACTGGCAGAAGTAAGTCCTAGAAGTTCTTTCTTTTTTAATACATTTTATTACTTTTGTGTGACTCTCACAGGTCACATCATAGTATGTGTAGATAGATAAATAATCACGTAGTAAGGAACAAGGGAATAGTAACAACAAAAAGCAGTATTATTTATAATTATGTAATGCTGAATATTGTATGTTACATTTTTATTTATTATTTTTAACAAAGTCATTTGTATAAGAAGCCAAGATTTATAATCTACCATCTTATGATTTGAAATGCTTTTCCAGGAATTTAAGGGAGGGGGTTCTGTGTTATCTCAGTAGAGTCTCATCAAGTTACAAACCTCAGATCTCATCATGACTCATTGAGGTCAAAATGCTGATGTGTTTCTCTATGGCTTTTTGTATAAGTAAAGTGAAATGAAAAATTGAGGGTATCGTTTATATTATTTAGTTTTACAAATACTTTATTGTGTCTGTAGAACAAATGTTTCTTATTCCAGCTAAGAAAAAAAGTATGCGAATGGTTAATGCATGCTGTGACCATGTGAAACTCAGGGATTGGAATTTACTATTGATAGTGTTTGCATTTCAACTTCCGTTCATTTCTTTTTGAGGACTAGGTAATGGGGGGGGGTTACGCAACAGTAAGCCCATAAAGGTACTGGTAGACACTCCACTTATTAGATAATCCATTTAAGAATAGGAAGTCAGCATCCCCTTTTGTAATTATGTAAAAAGATGTTTGGGATTTGGAATTTCGTTTATAAGTTTGAAATCTGGAATTGGTTGATTTTATTTGCAAACAATTATGAGGTTGAACAGCACACACTCTACTTGGATCCTGTGTAGTGAATTCTCATATGATCAGCATAGATAATAGACTATTTCCATTCCTACTTAAAAAGCATTTTCAAAAGGTTTGTAAATATTTGTTTCTCAGGAATCCATTTATCTTCTTCCTCAGTTCCAAAAGAACTATTATGGGGTTGCAGAAAAAGATGATAAATGAGCCCAAGGAGCCTGGGTTTAAATTATCCCACTCTAAGGTTGTACTATTATTTAGTAGACATGCAAAGTCTTTGTAGGCATTAGAATTAACTGATTAGGTACTGAATTTTTTAATGCCAGAATTTTGAAATGAGAATAAGTCAGTCATGGAGCTATTCTGCCTTTTATTTATCCGTAGTTAGATCCATATGAAAATGCAGTGTAACATGGAAGAAAAATAGTGGAAGACATTCCTTTTCAAAGGAATGGCCTGGACTTCAGCCGCTCAATTCCCTTTCAATTCTGAGGGCCCGGGGAATGTGGTCTGTAATCGTATACAAACCTTGTAACAAAGAAAGTGACGATAAAACCCATCTGCTCTTGGTTATTCTTGTGTACAATACAAGGTAAAACCTGGAATGAACCATGGGGTCTTTTGATT
Organism: Neophocaena asiaeorientalis asiaeorientalis; assembly: GCF_003031525.2. Taxonomy (NCBI): domain Eukaryota; kingdom Metazoa; phylum Chordata; class Mammalia; order Artiodactyla; family Phocoenidae; genus Neophocaena; species Neophocaena asiaeorientalis. Next base: position 2,907,730 of record NW_020174375.1, on the reverse strand, counting down.
AATTGAACTTAACTGATGGTTCTCCAGAAACTCTGTTTTATTACAACCTTTACTGAAATTCCCAATTGAAGTTTATGTTCACTTTAAGTGAACATAATGAAACGTATGATAATATAAGATGTTATAGAAACTCTGCATCATCATTCTAAATGATAAAGCTCATTACATACATTGTATAACTCCAGAGATGTAGATACAGAAGATGAAGAAGTCTGTATTTGATGCATACTGACCTCAATTTCTTACAAAAGCAATATAAACAGAAAATATACCTGATGACCCTATTACATTGGTTATTTTTGTTTTCTGTGTATTTATATTTACATATGTAATCATAGTATAGATATAATTTTATTGTGCTTGTAAGAAGAAATATTTTCCATACTTCTAGATGGTTTTATTGATTTTAATTTTGCATTTCTGCCCTGTAGTCTCTTAGCTGATTTGCTACAATTTATCTAAACATTCTATTTTAAAGCATTTGGCTAGTATCCAATTTTTATAACTAACACTGAAAGGACTAAATTAATGCATAGAGTCATTTACTTCTTTTAGGTTTTTCTGGAAGGATAAATTTCAAGCAGTAAGATTAGTGTATTAAAGGATATATAGTACTTTTTAGGAGGTTAGAGTGCAGAAGGAAAGGATAAAGAAAAACACTTTTTTATAGCTTTGGTATTAGAGTTTTAGAGTTCCTACATCCTTAGAAATTCTAGAACCCATTGACTCTGGAATATCAACGTCCGTTTTTAGGCAGGGAGTGATATCATCAAACATAATTTGTACAGAGGCTGAAGGCGGGCAGCCCACCTGAGGGTCTGTTAAAGGGATAATTCAGGTGTGCAATAATGATTTCCTGGGCCGGGGTGGGTTTGAAAATGTAAAGGAACATGGGAACCTACTCCTCATCATGTATTTATTCTGGGTGCTCTGGGAACAGAAGGAGACAGAAGGTTCCACTCTAAAGTTTATGAAATACTTGAGTAGTAAAGTTATTCAGAGAAGAAATATTAGATAAATAAAAGGATAGAGTACTGTAGATTGATTTAAGTTAGATAGGAAGGCTTTTGTATTGACTGAATCTTAAGCTGAAAGTCTAAGGAAATGGAAGATTATTGGTAAGAAGGAGGGAAAGATGGCTCTCAAGGTAGGGGAAGAGCAAAGAAAAAATTAGGCAAATTCTATTTATTTTTGGGCACTGAGCAAATGAATAAATTCTCACCTTAGTGCATATTTTAGCACATTAGGATTTGCTTTATTCATTCATTCATCTATTTACTAGTGATTTTTGGAGGATACAAATTTAAGTCATACTTTCTCTGATATAAAAATTACTATATTCCATCTTATTTCAAAGTTGTGAAATGAACATCAAATCTAACTAGAATATTTAGGTACAAATTCAATTTTGTACTTAAAGATTCTGACTCAGAATCCTTTCATTGGGATCTGGGCTGCTGTGAAATAGTGCCCACTGTCTCTACATACCTAATGATTAAATTTGGTTTACAGATAATGTTGTTGATTAGAAGTGTAAATAATGAAATCTAGAATATTTAATAGGAAATAAATATTTCTTTATTCCCCAAATCAAATATTAATCTTCTTTAAAATGTATGTTCAGATCATTGCTGTGAAAAAGATGCGGAACAATTTTTCCCTTTAGATAAAGTGGTCCAATTTTTATATAAAAGCAAAACTTACAATATTTAATTAATGGAGAAATTATTTAACCAAAATGATTGCAATTTCCCTAGGACCCAGCAGCCTCACCAGCCTTTGGGGAGCTTGTTAGAAATGCAAATTCCTGAACGCAACTCCAGACCCACTGATTCAGAACCTTGATTGGTGGATTTTAACAAGTCCTCCAGGTTGTTCTTACCTACACTGAAGTGAGTAAGCTGCTAATTTAGAGGACTTTTTATACTAAACTTAATTATAGCTAACTGGTGCCTAATCTAAACTTTAGGCTTCTCACGTTTGGGACCGAGCCTTGGGTGCAACATGGATAGTGTTGTGTTGATCTTGAACACTGCTGGATGGTTTAAATGTTCCTTCATAAAATAGCATTTTAATTTTGTGCCCATAGGAGAAGCTTAGTTTAACAGCTTTTAAATTCCTAACTAAAATACGCTTGCTTCTTTCATTATATGCTTTAAAATGTGTTTTTTCTATATAGTAACAATCTCAATTATAACTTACATAATTACTAGGACATAGTTTTTTTTTTAAACCCCTTCAGTGAATTTCATTAGAGATAATTAATGGCATTTATGATATTGGCAACATGTAAGCCCACACCATTTCAGCGCTAAGGGAGGGCATGACTTTAATTTGTAAATAAGTCTAGGCAGTGCGCATTTTTTTGCATTTTGTTTTTCACTTCTTTTGATGTGACTTTAAAAAAACATCCAAAATTCCCATTTTATCATCTTTCTTTTCCCTCATATACTGGTTATGTTAATATACTTGAGCAGATGACAATAAAAGTCAGGATTTGGCTTTCTAGTTATCTTTTCTCAGTCTCCATAAATATTGCCATAAAAAGGAGAGCTCAAATTGCGGTTAAGGTTTAATCTTGCACTGCTATAGAATGCCTTTTTGCTTATTGGAAAAATCTTTAAATGTTAATATTTAAACCTTATCTATCTGCCTACCTACCTACCTACCTACCTACCTACGTACCTACCTGATTATCTATATCAGTCAGTTACAGTTAGGGGAACTCATACAGATTATTTCACTCTGGAGAACAGCATTAGTGTTGTTCAAATTTCGTTTCAAATTGGGAACAAATGTATTTACCTGGGGAAGATAAGTAGTATTAGTTGGGTTCTTGGTTTGAGTCACACTACTACCTAAGCAAACATGTAAATCTTCAAACATTATGGTTAATAATCTTTCACCTTCCTAACTTGGTCTTTTTCAAACTTTTTTCTTGGACTGTCAAAATTCTGCTTTCCAGAAGCCTTTTCTAATTCTTCTGAAGTGACTCCTTCCTGTACTGTGTCATACTGCACAGTGTGCGTGTCTTTCTCTCACCATAAGTCCACTCTGGGCTCTGTTCAGATGTCACCTCACTAGAGAGGCCTCCCTGACCACCCCATATAGGATAGTGTCTCCTTCCTTTGTCAGTGGCTGTCATCTTTCCCTGATTTATTTTTCTCCAAAGCACTTATCAACACCTGAACTATGTACTCCATGCAAGCAAGGACTTTGTTGCTGTTGTTGGATTGTTTTAAACAATCTATACGCAAGAACCAAGGAATTATGTAGCGTTAATCTTCTTTCTCCCTCTTCTGAAGTGTAAGTTCCATTAGAGCTGGGACTCTTGCCGATTTTATTTCTTGCGATGCCTCCAGAGCGTAGTACGGTGCCAAGCAATGGTAACCAACCAACAATAGTTGGTGGATGGATAAATATGTAAGTGGACAGTAGCAGAAACAGCGGGTTTTGCGGGTTAGTGCATTTGTGTTACTCATTTGCTACTTACTAGTCTTCATATTAAAGTCATATCAGAACTCCTATGTTAGCTGTCTTCATATTGCCCTTTAGGTGTTTATTTAAATTTTTTTTAAAGGACTGGAGTTTCTACTAAATGTTAAATTCTGAAAAATTGTTTGTTTTCAGTTTCTAGTATGTTTCATTTGAATTTTTAATACATTTTAAAGCATCAGTAAACTGTGACTTAATTATACAGGTATCATAAAGATTTGGTTGTGACAGTAGTCTGATGAGTATAACTGCCCACTTCCTGGACCATAATTGTCCAGGAAGTACCAGTAGTGGTACTTTAAGTAAACAAGTCTAAAAAAGTAAACCTCAGTGGAGAGCTGTCATGATAGGCTGGTCCAAATGCAGCAAACCACTTATGGATGCTAACTTTTTTACAGGAAGAAATGTGATTAAGATATGTTAAATGGAAATCTATACAAAACCAGTGAAATTGTTAAAATATTCAAATATGCCATATTGTAACAAGAAAACACTGCAATGCACTGAAATCAGCAGTAGAACAGCTGTGTTTTAAAGGACAGTACTTTGAATGTCACTTGACAATTTGCTTTCAATTAGAAGTAATTTACAGGAAGATGCCCACAAGCTAATCTTTACAGGATAATTAAGTTCCATTTTCTTTACTTTTAATTAAAAAGCAGAAAAGATTTAGCTGATCCATAAAAAATGTTCTGTTTAAACATTCATCAGACTTCACACTCTTTTTTTGTTATTTGTTGTAGCAGATGTTATCAAAAGTGCAGTCTGCTCTGTTTTAAACCCTGAGTATTTGGAAAATGAAACATGAGTTGCAGTAGGCATGTACTGGTGAGGTATGATCATTTAACATCTGTATGTTCAAAGAGGATAAAACAAATACTGCTGTTCCATTCCTTAATTGTGTTCCGTCTGATGCATTTAATTGTACAACAGAACCACATACATTAAAATGAGAAGCAGTGCAACTTTTGAATTTTAAGCATTATACTTAAAAAAACCTTTAAGTGTTTTAAAGTGTCTGTAGATTCAAATGTAACATGTTATTTTATTGTGATTTTAATGGTATAAAACGACACTGTATTGTAACATGAGAGTTTACTCATTGAAAAGATGGGAGATTTAAGGTGACATTCTAAAGTCATTTAAAACTTTATTTCTTGTATTAACATAGTTTTCAGCATCATTGCTGTTTTCATGTGACAAAATAAACTATGTTGATGTTTGGAGCTTTGGTTCTATAAATCACTATTGGTCAGTGACATATATATGCACATATGTATGTGTATATATATATTATTTTTTAACTGATGAGAACTGAATAGTTGGATTTGTCATGCTTACTCTTGTATCATACTATATCTTGTATCATATGATGCTAAGGAGTTTTGCACTGAAAATTCTCCAGTCAAGGATTCTTTAATCCAGTATTTTGGTATTTGTTTTCCTATTCTTTTTTTGGCTGTTTAACTGATCTGTTCATGTCGGTAATACTTTTGTCTTTTTTGAATCTAGAAGATTTCTGTAACTTGAAAAAAATTTGGGACACTATAGATCAGTATACATAAAATTTTTATAGTAATAATTTCATTCACTATGACTTTTGTCAAACAAGCTTGATTTTCAATTTTCTGGTCAGTGAGTACCTAAAATTTAAAGATGCTATTAAAGTTACCTATTTTTACTTACTTTTACTTTCTCATTTTATTTCTCTCTGTTTGAAGGAAAACTAGAAATAGCAAGAGAGCTTGCTTACAAGCCCATTTATTTATTTGCTTTTGCCATTTAGATTTATATATATAGGAAATATGCCCAAAGTCACTCTGACCAATACAGTTTAGGAGACTGCAAAATAAAATAAAGAAATGCAATTTATTTCAGCATATGTTATAAATTTCAGGTAGGAGCTTAATTATAATAATCACAATGCATTCATTTGAATGGAGTATGTGTTTGAACATGTAAATGTCATCAGGTTCTGTAATGAACTGGCAAAAATGTGTGCTTCTCTTATTGAAAGGATAACACTGGGAAAAGATTAAGTATGCCCTGTCTCCTTCCCTCTCTCTTTTCTTTTTGGTAACCAACACCTGGTTTGATTACATCTTTTTGAACTATAAAAGCTATACTATAAGCTCCTTACATGGAAGTTTTTAGGAAAGGGAACTGTGACAAACTGTGCTTAAACTTTCCACTTTCAGAAGGATTCCACCTTTTTTTTGTCATCCCGTAATTCAGACTTTCCTTAGTAAAGAATGAAGCAGTTTTGTTATTGTTCGAGAGAGAGCAGTGATTTCCCTTCGGTGCTTGGTTTTCAAGTTTATGACTGCTTTAGAAGAACAGGACAGAGTCTTATGTATTCATGGTGCTCTGAGGAGTTATCAGCTGACCTTAGGTGTGTTTGCCTTGTTCATTGCACCTAAGGCATTGGCTTGTACAAGATTGGTCCTCATTAAATATTTATTAAATGACTGAGTGGTCAACAGTAAAATTTAGACACAGCTCCATTGTATTCCTTGTACACTTTTAGTGGATTCCTTCTCATTCCTTACTTTTCCTTTTTTGTAAGATCAAAAAGATCTGTGATCTAAGAATGTATAAGCGATTACGTTGCTTTTCACCTCCTCCAGGCCTGCACTTCTTATAAAGGTAGGTGCTGTGAATATAGAAACTATACATATAAACCAACATATCAGAGAAATATATATACACACACACACACACACACACATACACAGATACATATGTATATATACATGCACACGCACGCATGGAAATACCTTCCTAATTTCAGATAAAAAAGATGGATTTTTTTTCTTGTCCAAATTTAGTTATTTTCCTTGGCAGTTGTTATAGCTTTTGATCCCTCCCACAAACACACAGTTGATTACTGTAATGCTTTTAGCTCTCATTACTTTACCCAAGACGTTTATATTTCTTGCCTGCATTTTCTAGAAATGGGTCTTGACTTTGCCTCTATGTCTCCTTGTTACCACTTCACCCTTCTCCACACTCAAGTCTACCAGCTTGATCTTCCAAAAAGAATTTTCAACATGTTGTAATTGCTTAAAATCTTCTATGGCTCCCTATTACCTACTTCATTAAGTACAACTTCTTCTGCCTTGGTTTTAGGACTTTACATAATTTGTATTACTTTCCCTTTCTCAAATTATTTCTTCTATTCTCCAGCTCATACAGAGCCTCTGCTTCAGTGAGGCAGTAGGGCTCCTCCTACACCCCTCCCCCAACACACACATTCACTTCAAGTCCCTGCTTCTTGAGAAAGATCTAAATCTTTCTCATTGAAAAGGTGCATCCTCCAAGAAGCTTTCCAGTATTCTTCTAATCCATACTAATTACTCCTTTTTATATTTCTATTGCAATAATAGTGTCAGGCATTTTAAAACTTGTTTTCTATATTATATATATAAATATATGTATATTTATTTATGTTAGCTTTGTCTCCCTATGAAGAGGGCAAGCATTTTAAGGACAGAAAAAGAAATAGTTCTTAGGTCTCTTTTGCTTTTTTGTAAACCTTAAGTTTCATAGCATGGTGGTAAGCAGGTGGTAAGCATTTATTTCATGTTTTGTTTGACTTTTAAAACCAGATTATACATTAGAAATTCATAACTAGCTATATAAACATATTGGGGGAAATATTGAATAATATTTTCTCATATATTTTGAACAAGCTTTTTATCAAAGGCTTGGAAATTAGGTTTTATATTTGTTTCTAGAAAGATATTTTGCCACTTTGGAAAAAATATATTCTTTAAGAAAATAATTACCACTAGCCCGAAGATAGGCATAAGTCATCAGGTTTTGAGAACTATCATTTTAGTTCTCAATAACTCATTTTGGAGCTAGTACGTTAGTGAAAGGAAGGACGTGTAAGTCATCTATCTCCTTAACCATAGAGTGGCGGTGCCACCCTGCCACTGCCTCTTACTGGGTTCATCAGTGCCTTTACGTATTTGTAATTACCCTTCCATAAATAGTTTGCAACTTGACCATACCATTTTGCCACTCTATTAGAATGAGGCACAAGGTCTGAGTTAAAAGCAAAATCCTTAATGAATTTAACAAAATTAAGCAAAGAGCTTTAGGTTATAGGAGCAGAGTTAATGGATTCAGCTGTTCTTTACTCTCACTTCAACCAACAAATTCTGCGTTCATTTTCCAGATGTGAACCTCATTCAGTTAAAATGGAGTAAAATTAATTTTGTGAAACTGTTATATCACCCATGGAGATAATTGGCAATAACCTAGTGTGTCACAAAACTCGAGCTAGAAAATCAGCATTTATGGGGTTGGTTTTAGTGACTATGTTGGGAAAGGTTTTCAATATTCATGTTTAATGCATATTTCTCAACTTTTGCTAGGGTTCTTTCATGTGACTTAGCTATGACCAGAATTGGATTGTGATGGGGTCCTAGAATGCAGAGGGGACCAATCCCAGAATCAGAGACAGTGCATGACAGTTTCTCAAAATGTGGTTGGGGGCTTCCCTGGTGGCGCAGTGGTTGAGAATCTGCCTGCTAATGCAGGGGACACGGGTTCGAGCCCTGATCTGGGAAGATCCCTCATGCCGCGGAGCAACTGGGCCCATGAGCCATAACTACTGAGCCTGCGCGTCTGGAGCCTGTGCTCCGCAGCAATAGAGGCCGCGATAGTGAGAGGCCCGCGCACCGCGATGAAGAGTGGCCCCCGCTTGGCACAACTAGAGAAAGCCCTCGCACAGAAACGAAGACCCAATACAGCCAAAAATAAATAAATTAATAAATTAAAAAAAAATGTGGTTGGTCCATGGACGAGAGCCATCAGCAAATACCCAGAAGATGCTTAACAAAACAAATTTGTGGGCTCCACCCCAGACGACCAACACAGAATCTCTGTGGATGGAGCCCAAGAATCTGCAGAGTAACGAGCTCTCCAGTTGAACCTTATATTGATACTTGCTCACGTGTAAGAGTTAATGGTCTGTGGAACCCCAGAGGTCAGCTCATGCGTTATCAGACAAACCCATCCTCCATATTTCAATTGAACAATCTATATCTAGTGATTTTTCATCTCTTATTCATCAACATAAAATGCAGACAATTTGAATCAAGTTTTTTTTCTAATATTGGTCATTTCACAATTTTCATCTGTATTCTGAAAGGTATTCTGAACTGATTCATCTGAACTGATTAAAATGTAAACTACAGAGCTAGATCACTGTGATAAGCTGTGGAAATTTCACAGTCTTTTCTAAGAACAAATGTGTGTTTTGTTTATCTTTGTGTCCTTCCAGCCTAGCGGAGAATGAAAGCAACTGAAAACGACCTTATTCTGGCCCAATTTTGCCACTTAGGTTTGTTTCATTTTGGCATATGGCCTTGTTCTTTCAACATACAGGAAGCTATCTGCAGAATGAGTCAGATTTCAGATTCTTTGAACAACTTGATCAGATGGATATTTTCCTGAAGGACAGAGGTTGTTGATCTCCATTACAATTAGTTAACTGTTTTTACCTATTTAGATGTTAAACAAATGACATGGAGTTCTATATTAGTCATAATGCAGGACTTTTAAAGTGACTTGAACGTTTCTTGAAGTCTTTGTTGTCACAGTGTACATCATATTGATCTGTCTAGCAATATCACATAAATAATTAATGTCATTTAAAAATATAGATTACATCAACTTGTACACTTACATAAACCCTTCTTGAAAAATGAACTTTCATAGTAGTGCTTTATAGAAATTACATGTTTATAATAGATTCTGTATGTGTGGATGTGTATGTGTTTATGATATTCTTAGAAATCCTACAATATGTTGTAGAGGGTGTGAAGATCATTTTTGGCATTGTCAATTTAGTATAACTTAGATATGAGACACAATTACAACTTGCAAGGCATTGAGAAGTAAAATCATACTGGACATGAGCTGTTAAGTATTTATTTAGGTAGAGGTAGAATTTACCCTGCCAGAAATTTTTCTCTTTCTCCTTAAGTTGTATAATATTATGAGGTGACCATAATTATACTGGATCTGGGCTGACTGATCCTGATACTGGTGCTGTCTGTATTTTACATCTAACTGATTGTATTGAATTTGTGTTTTGTCTGCTACATACTGAAAAGTTATAATGCCCTGGAGGGTTATTACTATTAGTGATGCTGAGATGCTGTGAGGATAGTAGGCTCTCCTCTTCATTTAGAAGGACTAAGATTTTAGCATGCTTCCTTTTTTGCTACATTTTGTTTATTCATCTATTTTAATTTTATTGACACTATTTAAATACCTATCCATACCTTCATCCTCTTGGAGGATGAAGAAGGCATACTTTCCTCAAGATGGCATTCCCCATGAGTGACTAAATGGCAGTGTACCCAAATATGGAAGTAGCAGTCTTAACTAACCCGTTTGTAACTTTGGCATCTTTGTGCCATTTAGTTTAAATTTGATAAATTTTATTGCTTGATTCCCAGAATTTTGCTGCAGAGTTCCCTGGGTTGGTAGTGGGGAGGGTAGTTGGAGTTCCCTAGATGGGAAGTCACAAATAAAAGTTTTGTTTTACTTTGTTTTCTTCTGGTTTAACTGTTGATTTTATTATCTAATGATATTTCCCAAGGCACCCAGTTCCTTTTTTTTTTTTTTTAAATTTTATTTTTTGGCCACGCGGCATGTGTGATCTTAGTTCCCTGACCAGGGATCAAACCCATGCCCCCTGCATTGGAAGCACAGAGTCTTAGCCACCGGACCACCAGGGAAGTCCCAAGGCAGCCCGTTCTGTTTAGAGCTTTGGAGGGTGTTGAGACAACCTATCACAGGAGAAAGTACTCTTGGCCAATTTCTTTTTTCTTTGCTTGTTTACTTTGTCAGGGGATTTATGAAAGTGCTCCAGGATGAATGTGTATCTCCAATCACATTTATATGGTTCTTTGAAAATCAGGCTTCTTGAATATTTCATGTTTACTAAAATACTTCTTAGTATGTCTTTTAGGGTTTTAGGTTCTTGATGAAATTTTAAATTATGTTGTGTTTATTTCATCTGTGACACTAGTGGTGTCTCAAGTATTTTTTTTCTTTATCTCTTTGGCTTACTAACTATATAGAAAACATTTTAATTTGCCTGGTATGGGTGGCCATACAATCAAATGTGCATTTTAAAAGATCATTTGATACAGTGGCTCTAAGGTGGAAGCATTGCCAAATTATATGGTATAAAAATATTTGTGTAACATGTCTTCTTTGAACTTTACTTTTATTTTTTCAATGAAGGAAGGAATGAAGAAAATGAATATTTATTGGGTGCTCTTTCTGTACCGAGTATTATGCTATATGCTTTAATTCAGATTATCTCAGATTGTCCTTATAATGACACTTCAAGTTAAGCTCTGAGAAATTAAGAACATGTGTGAGATTCAAACCCAGCACTGCCTAACTCCCAAAGCAACAGTGTTTCTACCACAACATGTGGCCTCTTGCATGAGGCCATGGGCTAACATTTTGTGGAAGGTGCAATAATCAATGACATCTAGTTCTTGCTTCTGAGACACTAACAAAGGGGTGGGAGAGACAGATAGCTTTAGTAAAAACAAGACGTGGAATCATAAGGAGCTGTGTGGGCCGTGCGCTCTGAGTGTGTAGGAAGGAAGAAGACCCATTGTCTAAGGTCAATTTTTCCCTCCTCTAATTTTCTCAAAATTGTTTTAAATAACGGACGAATAGGTATTGCTTGGTGTGTGGTTTACAGCTTATCTTGTCCGCTTGCATTTTTCTTGAAAACTGAGTTAAAATATTTTCTTTTTCAGAAAAAAGAAAAAAAGAGGAGGATACATAGTAGGCAAGAGATAGGCATAGTCAGCACCAATTCTATACACTGGTTTTAGCTTCAATCCAGAATTCTGACTCTAGATGGAGATTTTTATTTGTATGCCGTTTTTTTCAAAATTTGGGGATACTTAAAATGCATTTTTTCCCTATATATGTATATATGAGCTCATATATGGAGCTCATATATGAGCTCCATTTTACTAAGACAATCTTTATGGTATTAGTAGTATACAAGCAGTATTCCCCATATTTAAGACTCATTTGGAGCTTTCTTACTAGAGGGTTGAATAGATGGTTGCTAGATAAAGGCATCCATAAAATAATAATTGAGTGTATTTATAAAAAAGTAGCTTTTCATTTTGGTTTGTAACATATACTTGTAAATTTTTATAATGTTATGACATATTGTCTAGATTGGTTGATTGGGGGAGGGGAAAACAAATGTAATTCAGACAAGCAATGATTACTAGGTCAAGAAATAGGGCAATTAAAAATGATTCATGGCAAGTAGGAGTGAGGCATTTATATTCTGAAAATTAATTATGGGACTTTATTTAAATTATAATCAGGAAGAAAAGTTCAGGGAAAAGGGAGGTTCAGGGAAATTTTATATGTACTCGTCTTGAGCACAAATTAGTAAAGATCTTAGATTCAACTAATGTGTCAGAGTCCATTAAAGAGATTGGAAAACCCTACTTCATTGTGACCAAACTGCCTGAAGTTTTAACCTCCAAACTTATATGTAATTGTGATATATATAATTGTAATATAGAGATTGTGTCTGTTTTGATAAATCTACGTATATATCCATGATGCGAGATATAAAAGAGGTGGATGCTTGATTTTACAGGGCTGACAAAGATGTGTTCTGTTGGCCAAAACAAATGGGAGAGCTCTTATAAAATCCTCAAATCTCTAAATTATAAAAAAGAAATTCTTCTATGACATTTAGACAGCAACTATCTCCAGCTGGGCAATCCGCTTAATGTATGCATAGTACATCCTTAGAAGCTAGCTTTTAACTCTAAAGCTCCGAAGTTTCACAGCCGTGGTCTTTGGCCTTCTATGGCTCTGATCATTACTGTCCTTCTGAACTCCCATTTCATTTTTCCCTTTTTATTCTTTGGCTCACTCTTCTTTCCCCTCACTCCCCCACTAAACTTTTCAGGCCTGGGCCCTCCTATCTCAACTTGCTCTCAGCTTTCCAAACATATTTAGGACTCACCCAGATGAGCCCAGCCAAGTTCATGAGTGCTGGTATAAGGAAGGCCTTGGCCTGTCCCTTCCGATTTGTTAGGTATCAGGGCATTTGGCATGTTTTCAGTGTGAGCTTTGGTAAACTCATGGGACAAAGCTAATATATGAGAATTTTATTTTATTTATTTATTGGCTGCGTTGGGTCTTTGTTGTGGTGTGCAGGCTTCTCATCGTGGTGGCTTCTCTTGTTGCAGAGCACGGGCTCTAGGCACGTGGGCTTCAGTAGTTGCAGCACAAGGGCTCAATAGTTGTGGCTCACGGGCTTAGTTGTTCCACGGCATGTGGGATCTTCCCGGACCAAGGATCAAACCCATGTCCCCTGCATTGGCAGGTGGATTCTTAACCACTGAGCCACCAGGGAGGTCCCAAATATATGATAATTTTAGATTCAGTGATAGATAAGTAGGATATCATTGACCTTGCAATTTGCAAGTCTATTCTTCTCATGGCTAATATTAAAAATCTCATTTGAATTTTGGAATGACAGTATAAAAGCAGAGTTTCAGATCTGAGGACTAGAAATCCTAGACTTAAATTGCTCAGAACATGTTTGCTAGGACCAGTTAAAACTCCTTCCAGTAGATGATGAACCTCTCTTAGGGTAGCACCTGTATAAGAAATGGAGCAAATTCCGCGATCAGATATTTAATTTCCATGTTTAAAGTTGATGACGTCTGTAGAAGTGACCAGTATAGGTAATGGAATTTGGGGTTAAAAAGGATTCTCTTTGCCATAAAAAGCATTTTCAGCTATTCATCCAGTATGATCAACAAGCAGCAGTTAGCTTCAGGTTTTTTGTTTATTTAACAAAACGTAGTGGTGGAGGTCTCCAAATCAAACCATACTGGTTAAAAGAGGATAAAAATGATTTCTCTTTTAGTCTGTTCAGAATGGCCTCCTGAGGAGAAAGACTGATGAACTCAGCATGAAACACCTGACTCAGCTGCATGGGTTCCGGCCTCTCGGTGTATAGCAAGTTGGAGACTCCTCAGTTTCATTTGGGAACTTGTAAATGTAGGCACTTTTCCAGGGAACAACTTAATTTCATTCCTCCCTCCATTTAGTTTTCCATGCTGTTCAGAATCTTCAGAGTTTTTTTGGTAAAGATTGATGATTTCTAATACCCCAGTGATCATTTCACCTTCTGTTAAAGCTCTGGTGTAAGACTGGCCCCGTCTTTATATATTTGTTGTTTAGTTAATTCACTCCCGCCAATGGATTAGTGGTTAAAACCAAGTGTCTTGTTTGATACTGGAATGTCTCAAAACAGATGATCATGGTAACTCTGCAGAATGACGTAATGACTTGTGAAAACACTGAATTGATGTCAGTTGCCTTTTAATTGTGTGTGGAAGTTATGGCACATTACATAATTCAGTCCGCAGGCATGCTCTGCAATACTGAATTCCCCCTCAGACTCTGCATCCCTAATTGAGGGTAGTTTTCTTGTTAGGCAGTGAGAGATCTAGGAGTAAAGATTTCTAGATACTTACTAGACTCACTGGAGAGGCATCTTTTAACATAAGCATTTGTTTAGTTCCCACAAATGGTGTTAATTCTTTATTAAAGAGATATTAAATCTCTACATAGAAAATAAGTTGGATAGATGTATCATAATGAGGATATTTTTATATTAAATTTCTGTAAGTTAGGAAAGTTGGATAAACATACAATAAGAATTTTTTAAGTAGATGAGAGATAATTGCTGTGGTACTTATAATTAATGCTATCTAAATTAATCTAAGGCCTTGTGATTTTTACCTGCTGGTCATATATTCTTATCACTTTGAGCCTGATTAGAGTAACGTAGGTGTCATAGGAATTGAAAAGTTCAACTGAAATATTCATGCTTGACTCTGGTAAGTACTGGATATTTATACAAAGCAAACGGGAAGAGCACTGTTTTTTTCTTTATTTTATTCCTGAGTTTTTTCATTATGAAACTGCATACTCCATTAAGAATATGGCAACTCTCTTCCTCCCCAATTCCTTTTCTCTCAACTTCCATTATTAAAATGACTGTATTTTGCCCTATCTAGAAGAATGTGGAATGTATAACTCCTCTTTCCCTTGTTCTAGTTTTTACTACTACTGTTGATAAATTTCAAGATGGGAAAGAGAAGAGTAGGTTTGGCTGAAATTACAACTAGTGGGGGCAAGGCTTGATTTGAGCTCTGGTGAAGAAAGAAAACATTTCTGTAGAAAGGAAGTGCACTGGGGGAACGTGGGTCACAGCTTTGGATTCCGGAAGAAGAATTGGCAACAGGTAACTCTCATTGCCCACAATTCTGGGAATGGGCTTCCTTTAGCCTTAGCTGGATGGGCCCTCTCCATCAATAGAGATGAAGAACTTAGAATACACATGACGGATGAACATATCATGTCTAATTTCAGTGTGTCTAATTCAAGTATCATTAGTAGGTCAGTCAAGAGGATATCAGTGACTGAACTGGAGATCCCAGGGGCCCTTAAAGTGAAGAGAGTGATCACCACAGTGAAAGGAAGCTGAATACAAGTGTCTGGTGCACCGCTGGATGGGCATAGCCCATCAGAGTGTCTGGTGTATAATAGCTGCTCGACAAAAATATATCTCAGCATTGTCTAGGACTGGTCACTTCTGTTATCTCTGTTTAGCCTGAGACAATGTGTAGCTTTGACCTAGGAACTTTTTGAGGTTCATGTCTGAGTCCCAGTGGTTCTGTTTCATTTGATTTACAAAGTACTTTTCAACATTAACTTTGTAATGAAGGAGCTTTATTCCCAGAAGATGTTTTAGCCAGGGGTATACATGTCATGATTTATGACTGGAGCAAATAATGAAATATATAAAACCACACATGATGGGGCCCATTAAGTTATTTCTAGATAACTTTGCTCCTAAGTTAAACTGGCTATGTTTTTCCATGTCTATGCCTGATAAGCAGATTTATCTCAACATCAGGTTTTCACAAGATTAATAATCCCTCTTTGTAAAGAGGATCTGTTTTAAAAATTGAAGACAATTATCCTGACATGAATTATATAAACATGTGCTAAATAATATTATGCTTTCATATATTTAAAACATAACTGATATTCTAAGTATACTTTTGATTGAGTATCTTACAGAAATGGGAGGTTGTACTCAGTAAGAAAACAAGTGGTGGTCTAAAAAGATTCTTTTTCTTTAGCTTGAGTAATATTATGGTCTCAGAGCTTTAACCTGAATTATTAGCACATACAAATCCATCTTCTTAATTAAACGGGGTCTTTGGCTATTGAACACCAGCGTATGGACAGAGTTAGTTACTAGATGTTATTATGAGGCTGGCCTGGCCACATAATCCATTAGAGGTAGGATTCAGTTATATTGGTAGCAGCAAAGTGATTTTTATGGTGGTAAGAATCTTTCTTTGTTCTGTCAGTATCAATTCTTTCAGTCCTAATAAAAAGCTAAAAAGAAGGTCAAGTTTATGATCTATGCTTTGGATGGATAATTTGTAACATTTCTATCCAATAAGCCAAGGGTTTCATTTTTCTTTCTGAAAGGACCTGTGCTATATAGTTTGTCTAAACTACCTCAGTATGTGGCTATGAGGAGAGTGAGAGTGATGTGACAGGATTATGGTAGAAAACTTCACTGAAAGGCATGAACAGACATTAATAAATACTCATTTAGCATAGTATGTATATGGGCATTTATGATTGTAATAGTGAATATTTGCTTTCGGAGTTTTATTCAATTATGTTGAAAATTTTGGAGAAATATTTAAAGTAATATGTTAAAGTGTCTGGTAACAGTGAGAGGAAATCTAGGTAGTGATTCAAAGTCTTGGTCCACTGTTCAGATGAAGCACCAGTAAACTACTGAAAAACTACTCACTGAAATGTGAGTGCAAAGCAAATTAAGTGCAAAACTGGCATAGCATAATGGGGGGAGTAAAAGAACTTGTTTCATAATGTTAAACAACATAAGAGGATAACAAGGGAGAGTGCATGTCAATTTCATGACACATACTACTTAATAAATGAAATGCTCGTTTTTCTTTCTAGTGGATAGACATTTTTATAGGGGAGTAAATATCAGTTAAGAATATGGATGGATTGTCTATAATAATTCTTTTATTTCCAAATTGTGACTTGATGAATTTCCATCTTGGAAGAGGTCAAGCAGTGTTTAATCATCCTTCAGCGATATTATAAAGGGAAAAGCATTGAATGGGAGGTTGGGCTACATGACCCTTTTGCATCATTTTTTAGATAATATGTTCCGAGTGCGGGGACTCCATCTTAGTGATTTGTGTTATACTGTATACAACACAGCTCTGTGGAAACCTGAGAAAGGAAGGAGCTATTCCAGCAGGAGGGTCTTCAGCAGACTCTGATTGGTGGAATTAATAACACTAAACCAAGAGCAAGTTCACCACATTCACTCTTTTGATCATAACACTTATTGAGGGTTGGCTCTGTGCCAGGCACGTTGCAAGTTTTTTATGTGAATTGTTTTAACCTATAGAGTATGATCTCCATTTTACAGATGAGAAAACTAAGGCAGAGAAAGGTAAAGTGATTTACTCAAGGTCGCAAAGCTGGTGGAAGTACAGATCTGGGATTTGAGCCCATGTTGTCTAACACTAAAGCTGGAGCTCTTCATTACATTTCATTACATGTATTGCACTATGTGTACACACAAGAGCAGTTGTCTTGATGCATCTTTATGCTGGATTTTTGAGGATGCCCTAACTCTGTACTTGTGGGCCTTTAATGTATCGGGTACTACTGACGCTGTGATGCTAAATTAGACGTGTGTTTTGTAGGTCTTGAATCCCGGGAATTCAAGATATTACGTAGAGATTCCTGAAACTCCAGAAACGTTACACATCTATTTAATACCATTGCTTCTGTGTGTGTGTGTGTGTGTGTGTGTGTGTGTGTGTGTGTGTGTGTGCGTCTGTGTGCGAGTCCATGTCCACAAACGATAATGTTGCTAAGATATATGTGGAGCTAGTCAACTAAGACTTATAGCAAGGAAAAGGAGATAGGAAATCAAGTAGTGTTCTCTCTGTCATGTATGTCTAAAAGAGATGAATTTTTTAGGGATTGGTACATTCTGATAATGGACATCTAGATGGCTAAATGATATACACCCACATACTTAGCTTTCCTGGGTTGTAATGTGCTTTTCCAGTAGTAATGAAGGATGGAGATAATTATACAGCTCACATCCAAGATCTGAAAGGAATTTTAAGGAGAGTTTGTAAATCTTACAGGAAGGCAACCAGATCAAAAGTTATGTGGATAAGTACGGGTTACAGAAGTCATCTAAGAGCATAGATTCTTCAGAGTAATCCAAGGGTCATGAAGGAAAAGAGACCAAGATTTAGACTCCTCAGATAGTTATACAAATTCAAATTCAGGAAATCTGTAAATGAGCAGGAGTGTTAAATTATTGGGTTATGGCTAGAGGTGTGAAACTAACATATAGATTATTTGCATACATTGTGAGAGAAAGAAAGGTGATGCTGTCTTACATAAGAATGGAATATGATAGCTGGATTAGATTGTTAACTGGAGAAAAAAAGTGCTATAAAGGATACTATTAGGATAATTGGCAAATTTTTGAATATAGACTGTACATTACATAGTTGTGTCTATCAACATTAATTATCCCTAATTAGTGAGATGTCCGATCACTACATCCGAATGTCCTTGTTTTTAGATCATACATACTGAATACTTAGGATAAAGGGCCGTAATGCTTACAACTTACCTTCACATGTTTCAACAAAATGATAATAGTGATATTATTAATACCTAGAAAGAGACATAAAGCAAATGTGGCAAAATGTTAGCAATTTGTAATTCTAGGTGAAAGATAGATACGTGTTTACTCTGGTAATATTGTAACTTTTGAAGATTTAAAATATACCAAATAAAAAGTAGAAAAATAGATGGTTCTGACTGATAAGTACAATAACAGTGGTGGTAGTAGTAGTAGGAGTAGCAATAAACGTGTATTGAGCTTTCTAGGTAGATAAAAGTATGACATGCAAAAGTACCCAAAGGTCAGAATAACTGTGATGGATACACTAGAATAGAATGTTCACTATAGTGTTCTAAGATTAATTAAATATGTCTGTATTCGTATATGCCTAATAGCGGCAGAAGGCTTTTCTCAAACATTTTCTTGAAGGATAGTGAACTTTGCAAATTACCAAACATATTCCTGAGCTATGTTAGAGATAATATTGTGGGGTAGAAAGAAGGGAAATTAAGTAGGAAAGGAAAGCTCTTCTAAATTGTATCCATTAGGAGTGTGACATATTAAGAATTATAACTGGAAGGAAGGAAAGGTTGATGATGATCAGAGTAGAGTGTAATTTAAAACATTTTGTAAATAAAGAAGAGAATGTAGAGAAAATGGGAGAAAAATGTTCTAGGTAACCTATTTCTAGGTTCTAGGAATAATATTCAAAATCCATAGATCATCTGCCACTTCATGTGCATAAAGCCACTGCATGCTCTGACCAACGTGGTTTTAGATCTCATATTCCTTACCTTTAAGCCTTTGGGAAGCAAGAAGTCCATTACTATTCTTGTTGGCCAGAACTTCTCTTATTGGCAGATTGCCTTGGTCTTCTTTGCTCACTATATGCTTCTTGTGGGTCTTTTTCTTACTTGCTCAAGATGAAAGCAAAAGACCTTCAAAGAGGGCTTCCCTGGTGGCGCAGTGGTTGAGAGTCCGCCTGCCGATGCAGGAGACGCGGGTTCGTGCCCCGGTCCGGGAGGATCCTGCATGCCTGGGAGTGGCTGGGTCCGTGAGCCATGGTTGCTGAGCCTGTGCGTCCGGAGCCTGTGCTCCGTAGCGGGAGAGGCTGCAACAGTGAGAGGCCCGCATACCGAAAAAAAAAAAAAAAAAAAAAAGATCTTCAAAGGGTCAAAAGAACCCATATTTCCATTTTTACTTCCTCAATTAAGCCAGTCATTCATTCATGTGAATATTCATTTATATTTTCACAAGATTCTTTCTCATCAAGAACCCCTGGAAATCATTTTGAGGTTTTATTTTGCTGACCTTGTAGTCTAAGCCCATTTATTATTACCTTTCTTTAGTTTTATTTTCCTTTCTCTCTGTTCCTAAACCTCCATTTAAATACCAAGACATTTTTCCCCTTCAATCTCATGACATCTCTTAAAGGGATCTGACAAAGAGTAGTCTGGATTTCCTAGGGCAGTGGCTTTCTGCCGGTGCCGTATTTGTTATTACATGCTAGTTAGGCAGAGAAAAAGAAATCTCAAATGGATGAATACAGTGATTTAAGAATATAAATAAAGAGTGCTAAGAGACAGAAGGTAGGTTATTTGACAAAAAAATTGCCTAGGAGTTAGTACCTAATTCTGTGCTCAAGTCAGAGAAAAGCCAACAACTACAACAAAACAAAACAAATGAGATAAAGAAAGAATAAAAAAAATGAAAACTATATATGTTTTTTCTTTTGAATACATTAAAACCACGAAAATGATAAAGGAGAACATTGTCCCTTTATAAGATGGGAAAGGAAAGCTCCTAACTGATGACATACAAAAGGCAGAGACTTTTAATAAGCATTTTCTTTCCCTCTGTCTTCATACAAAAAGGTCATCTTTGATTGAATCATTCAAATAGCCAACACCTGGGCTGGGAGGGCTTAAAGTCATAATAAAAGAAGGAATGAACTAGAGATTATGTAAAAAAAATAAAAGGTCATTCAAATGCTGGGGTTGGCAAACTTTAATATATAACAGGGGTATTCTTTTCCTTTATTGGGGCTTTCAGTTCGTATGATACATATAATCTCTTTCAGTTAAATAACAAACAGCTATTAAACAACAAATAGTTTTATATGTGCAGAGCCTAGGAAATCAGACATGGAATATGACATGGCCCCAACTCTCAAGAAATCCACACACAATAATCTAGTCTTGGTGAGACTTTCTAATAGAGAAAATGGTATAATGTGATTTATTTATAAAATTATTCATGAAAGATGCACTTCTTGCTAAATAAAGTCTTCATGAGTTAAGATGCATATCAATGGGTTTTAAGCAGCCTTGGGACATTTTATCAAGTTACTTAAGTATAAGTTTTAAACTGGGATTTTTTTTTTTTAATGAACGAGTAAGATGATGATGTCATGGGGAGGCAAAAAAGGTTTGGTCAAGTGGACAGGCACAGTCCAGGAAGTAGTGGCATGAAGTGGGAAACCACCCAGAGTGGTGACTAGTTAATGACTGAACCAGAGTCCAAAATGCCCACCTGGATTTGCCAATATTATTCCTTTTAGAGTAGTTCAAGTTTATGGGACTAAAGTCAACATCTTATTTGCTTTAGAACTTCTTTCTTAGGTAGAATGAGGGCTCTGTCCCTAGTCTACTATCCAGGGACTTTGTGCCAGAACCCAGGCTATGAATCTTTTGTGATTTTGTTCCTGGTGTATGTAGCGCAATTTGATTTTAAGTATTCAGATAAAGTGTCCCATGATATCTTTGTTAGTATTTTGTAGCAATGAATTTTGAGATACCATAATATTTTGTTATTATTATTTGATATTTTTCCAAAGGACCTAAAATTCTTGCATTTTTCTCCATTCCATGGCAATCTGGATAGGAAAACTTGACCTACATCTGAATTTTAGGATTTATCACACTTCAGAAAGGAAAAGAATTTGCTAGAGAGAAATCTAACAGGGGCCTCATTAATGGAGAAAGCCTGAGTAATACTGACTAGTTCTGTAGGGTGAGTTGGTAAGAGAAGAGAAGAGAGTCAAGAGGAGTAAAGAGTAGCCTGGGGGTTTCCCTGGTGGCGCAGTGGTTGAGAGTCTGCCTGCCCATGCAGGGGACACGGGTTCATGCCCCGGTCCAGGAAGATCCCACATGCCGCGGAGCAGCTGGGCCCATGAGACATGGCCGCTGGGCCTGCGCGTCCGGTCCAAAAAAAAAAAAAAAAAAAAAAAGAGTAGCCTGGAGCCTCCTACCTGCAGGAAGGAGATTCATAAGCGAAGGGAAAGATAGAAAAAGGGAGGGGAATGGCAGAGGGAGGTGGGGGCTACTGTAGGTACAGCCTCTGGTCTTTTACCAGTGCAGAGGCAAAGAAGGAAGAAGCCAAAGAGAGAATCACACTTCTCCATGTGACCTTCGAATAACCAGTGATTCTACCCATTGGTAAATATAGCAGAATCAGTGTCCTGAAATAGAGCCAAGCAGATTTGTTCAGTAAATATAGCAGAATCAGTGTCCTGAAATATAGCCAAGCAGATTTGTTCAGTAGTAAAGATTGAAGTTTGTAAAGGGACAAATAAAGCCTTGATATGCTGATTAGATATTATAAGCTTAAGTATTTTTTATTATAGCACTTACTAGTCTCTTTAATGTGAACAAAATTAGAAACCGGAAGAAAGTTGGCCCATAATCATAGGCCCAGATAACTTTTGAGGGTCAACTATTCTATTCTTTTCTGGAGTCTGCTCCATCTTGTCCAAGACTTTGCTCCTGTAGTTTTTCTGTTCTTTCCTCTATAACATTTTTCTATAGATAAAAATTTATTCCAATATGAATAAAAATAAGTTTTATCACCATCTATCACAAAATCTTTCCTTGACTCCGTATACCACTCCACTTCTCTATAGCCTGTTTACAGCAAAATGTCTTGAAATTGTCTGTAGTCTTGTTTCCATTCTTGCATCTCCTTTTTGCTACTCGACTTCATCCCACTTAGGATCCCTTTCCCCAGCATTTAACTCCCTGCTGTTAAAATTACCAGTGACTTCCATGAAATCCAATCTAATCTTCACATCTTTTTATTTGTTTATTTATTTAGTTAGTTAGTTATGGCTGCATCAGGTCTTAGTTGTAGCACGCGGGATATTTCGTTGCGGCGTGCGGGCTCCTCTCTAGTTGTGGCGTGTGGGCTCAGTAGTTGCCACAAATGGTTTTAGTTGCCCCGCAGCACGTGGGATCTTAGTTCCCCGACCAGGGGTCGAACCTGCATCCCCTGCATTGGAAGGTGGATTCTTAACCGCTGGACCACCAGGGAAGTCCCTTCACATCTTCGTTTAACTCTTAGCATCATTCAACAACATGGACTACTCCCTCTGCCTTGAAGCACTTTCTGCCCTTGACTTTGGGAACACCATACTCTTCTGGTTTTCTTAAGAACCTATGTGATTTGGCTGTTTCTTCTTACTTCCTTGATTAATTTCTCCTCTGTTCAATATCTAAGCATTGGGCTTCTCAAAGACTCTCTCCTGTACCATCTTCTCTTGGAAGGCTATGCTCTCTCTCCAGGCGATGACCTTTTAGTCCTATAGCGTTAAATATCATTTTTATATGAAAGTTTCTTAAGCCTTTATTTCCAGATCTGACTTCTTCCTGGAAACTCACTCATATTTCCAACTCCCTACTTAAAAGCTTCTCATGGATATCTAATCAATATCTCAGATTTAATGTGTCCTAAGAGCAGCTCTTTATCATTTGCCACCAAAATCTGTACCTACCCGATTGTTCCATCTTAATTGATTTCACCAGCACACTCATTGGTTTAAGTAATAAAGCTAGGAGTTAGCATTTATTGTTTCTCTTCCCACATCTTCTTATATCCAGTCCACTAATCCATAATAAGTTCTGCAAACCGTGCCTCTAAAATACTTTCTGAGTATATCCATTTCTCTCCACCTTAGTCCAAGTCATCATCCTCTCTTGCCTAGATTATTGGTACCTAACAGGAGCTCTCTGAATTTCACTTTTACTTCCTTAAAAATCCATTCTATGTATAGCAGCTAGAGTAATCTTTTAAAACATAATTCATGTCATATCACTCAACCTGTTTAAAATTTGCCAATTGCTTCCCATTGCAATTAGAATAAAATCTACACACTTGGCTGTGGGTTTTGAAGGCCTCATCCTGAACCACTCTCTCCTCATTTCTGCATCCAGCAGTGCTGCTATTTCTCCAGCATGCCACATTCATGCCCATGGTAGGGCTATGCTCTCTGCCTTGAACACTCTTCCCCTCAGATCATTGTATGGTTGTTCCTTCTTGTCGTTTAGGTCCCAACTGAAATGTCACCCCTTCAAAGAGGGCTTCCCTGATTTCCCAGATCAATAAACACCCTGTCACATTTGCCCATTGCCCAATTTTGGTTATCTTCCTAACACTTATAACATTATTGTTTATCAGTATAATTTCATTTGTTTGTTTATGTAGTTTATTCATTTGTTGCTTGGTTTATTTTCTCTGCTCAATTTCACCTCCTACTAGAGTATAAACCAAAGGAAAGAAGGGACTTTGTCAGTCCTAAAAGAGTCCTAAAAACAGTACCTGATACATAATAGGTACACTGGAGACATCTGTTGAATAGAAAAATGAATGAATGGATGAATAGATATATAGATAACTTTGAAATCAGTTCTTAGGTACACTGTAGACTGTGCATGCCCCCCACCCCTATCCCATCTTAACCACAGTGTGAGCTCCTTGAAGTTTGAACACCTTGAAGAGTGTTTAATGTCTGTTTGTTTCCCTTGGACTAGCGCATAAAAGGTGTGCTGACCACATTTGCAATAGTGGGAAACCAGGGAAAGATAACTGCTAGGATGGATGTAAAAAAAAGAAAATTAGGGGCTTCCCTGGTGGTGCAGTGGTTGAGGGTCCGCCTGCCGATGCAGGGGACACGGGTTCGTGCCCCGGTCCGGGAAGATCTCACATGCCGCGGAGCAGCTGGGCCAGTGAGCCATGGCCGCTGAGCCTGCGCGTCCAGAGCCTGTGCTCCGCAACGGGAGAGGCCACAACAGTGAGAGGCCCGCGTACCGAAAAAAAAAGAAAATTAGGATTCAAAATTATTATGACAATGCATATTATATGTTAATATACTTTTAAATTTAAAGTATTGCTCAGTCTGGGATATTAGATGGAATAGCTTTGCATTTAGAGTTGAAAGTTGAGCTGCACAAGCCTAGGTCAATGAGAACTTAATAGTAATGAATGTGAAGGAGAACTGGGTGAACTGAGAATTAGGGAGGCATGGGTTCCCAAGGAACAAAGCAAATGTCCCTAATTTCTATCTGTAATCCTACACTTTCATGCATAGTTAAGATATGTCCTTTTTTGTGAGAATTGCCATGATATTTCCAGCCTGGAGCCATCTCTCTCCAGTCTGAACTCCCAGAAGATTTTGCCCCTATCTCTAATGATAACTAGTATCTACTGTGTTATTTTAGTGTTTGTGTACATGGCCAAATCTCTTCTCCTAGAATGCAAACTCCTTAAGACGAGGCGCTGTGTTTTAATTGCTCTGTTTCGAGTAATTTCTTACAAATAGTTGGAGGACACGGACACTCAGTAAATATTTACCTGAAAGTAAATGAAGTAGCAGACAATGCATGAGTATGTACATTTTAAAAATCAAACGACAAGAGCATCATCAATATAGAAACAAAAACTGTTGGTGAGGTTTTATTTAGTATTGGTGTTTCTAGGTTTGGGGAGGATGGTAGCCCATTATCGAGGCTTCTATAAATACTGATGAATGAAATAAAAAGGAGGAAAAGATATTTCTGAAATGTGGTACTCTTCCAATTGGTCTAAAACTAGGGAATTTTAAGACATTTTATTTAAGAGGTTTAATTTTATCATATCCAGATAGATAGAAAGGAAGAAAGAAAGATAGATATTAACATCTTTGACATATTAGGGCAAGTATATTATTTCCTTATGAAAATAATAGTCTGGACTACTTTACGTTTTTTTAAATCAAATGTAAACAGTTAAAATTTCAAATAATTTCATTTGTACTAATTTTTTTATAACTTGCTAGTTTCCACATTTGGCCAGATTTTAGTTAGGGGTGTAATTTAATAGCTGCTTATTATTCCAATGTGATTTATAAAACTTAATTTTTTAACCATTTAAAAAAATTGACATATAGTTAATTTACAATGCTGTGTTAGTTTCAGATGTACAGCAAAGTGATTCAGTTAATTCAGTTATATGTATATAATTATCTAATATAGTTATAGGTTATACAAGATATTGACTTTTTCATTATAGGTTATTACAAGATATTGACTGTAGTTCCCTGTGCTATACAGTATGTCCTTGCCGTTTATCTGTTTTATACATAGTAGTGTGTCTGTGTTAATCCCAAACTCTTAATTTATCTCTTCAGTCCCCCTGCCCCTGGCTATCGTCTTTGGTAACCATAAGTTTGTTTTCTATGTCAGTGAGTCTGTTTCTGTTTTGTAAGTAATTTCATTTATGGCTGAGTAATATTCCATTGTATACATGTACCACATCTTCCTTATCCATTCATCTGTCAATGGACATTTAGGTTGCATCCATGTCTTGGCTATTGTGAATAGTGCTGTTGTGAACATTGGGGTGCATGTATCTTCTCAAGTCAGAGTTTTCTCTGGATATATGTTCAGGAGTATGATTACAGGATCATATGGTGACTCTGTTTTTAGTTTTTCAAGGAACCTCCATACTGTTCTCCATAGTTGCTGCACCAATTTACATTCCCATCAACAGTGTAGGAAGGTTCCTTTTCTCCACACCCTCTCCAGCATTTATTATTTGTAGACTTTTTAATGATGACCATTCTGACTAGTGTGAGGTGATACCTCATTGTAGTTTTGAGTTGCATTTCTCTAATAACTAGTGATATTGAACATCTTTTCATGTGCCTGTTGGCCATCTGTATTTCTTATTTGGAGATATGTCTATTTAGGTCTTCTGCCTATTTTTTGATTGGGTTGTTTGCTTGGTTGGCTTTTTTTGATATTAAGCTGTATGAGCTGTTTGTATATTTTGGAAATTAATCTCTTGTGGGTCAAATCATTTGCAAATATTTTCTACAGCTTTTGTTGTGTAAAAGCTTTTATTTTTAATTGCATCCCATGTGTTTATTTTCATTTTTATTTCCATTGCTCTAGGAGACAGATCCAAAAAGATATTGCTGTGATTTTTGTCAAAGAGTGTTCTATGTTTTCCTCTAGGAGTTTTATAGTATCCAGTCTTACATTTAGGTGTTTAATCTATTTTGAGTTTATTTGTGTATATGGTGTTAGAGAATGTTTTAATTTCATTCTTTTACATATAGCTGTCCAGCTTTCCCAACACCACTTGCCGAAGAGACTGTCTTTTCTCTATTGTATATATTTGCCTCCTTTGTCATAGATTAATTGACCATAAGGTCCTGGGTTTATTTCTGGGCTTTTTATCCTGTTGCATTGATTTATATATCTGTTTCTGTGCCAGTACCATATTGTTTTGATTACTGTAGCTTTGTAGTATAGTCTGAGGTCAGGGAACATGATTCCTCCAACCCTGTTCTTTCTCTAGACTGCTTTGGCTATTCACGAGTCTTTTGTGTTTCCATAAAAATTTAACATTCTTTTGTTTTAGTTCTGTGAAAAATGCCATTGATGATTTTATAAGGATTGCATTGAATCTGTAGATTGCTTTGGGTAGCATAGTCATTTTAGCAATATTGATTCTTTCAATCCAAGAACACGGTATATCTTTCCATCTGTTTGTGTTGTCTTCAGTTTCTTTCATCAGCGTCTTATAGTTTTCGGCATACAGGTCTTTTGCCTCCTTTAGGTAAGTTTATTCCTAGGTATTTTATTCTTTTTGATGCAATGGTAAATGGAATTGTTTCTTTAATTTCTCTTTCTGACGTTTTATTGTTAGTGTATAAAAATGCAACAGATTTCATTATATCAATTTTGTATCCAGCACCTTTACCACATTCGTTGATGTATAGTATCATGTCATCTTCAGACAGTGACAATTTTATTTCTTCTTTTACAATTTGGATTCCTTTTATTTATTTTTCTTCTTTGATTGCTGTGGCATGAAAAAATTTTTTGTCTACATATCAGCATACGTACATCAAATTATAAAATAAATCAAATTCCCACTGTCAGCATAAAAAAGAAAACACTTCTTCATTATTGAGAATGCAGTTAAAATCTCTGCACACTTGAGTTTGTGTGTGATGCTTGTAGACTTTTAAAAAAATATTTAAGGCTTTCCAGTAAACCAGCAACTAGTGGCCAAAATTTAATTAAAAATTTACATTGACTATAGTAAGGACCAAAACTGGCCATAAACACATGTAGGCTATAATTAATTTTCTCTTTTGACTATTTGATACAATGATGTAATTGTATTTCACTGTGTAACATGGAGGATGAAAAAATAAAACTATAACTGTATCATAGGGCATCATACTCACTGAGGACTGGGACTTGATCTTAGTCATTATTGTATTCCTAAGGCCTAGCAGTGCCTGCACATACAGTAAACACTCATTACAAAGTGTTTTGTTGTATAGGAATTCAGATATAATGTGATTGTGGAATAGCTTTCATCCTCCACCTAGTCCCCATTCTCAGCTCGTTGGCTTTGTAACAATCAGATTGAATCTTTGGTACTCCACTTACAAATTTTGGTAGAGATTTTTTATAGTTGAGAACCATTGATTATTTGTTGAAGGAAGAAGTGAGTTAGTTGAAAAAGTTATTGAATATTTGCTATGTTTCTAACACATAGAGTGATGCTAAAAGTATATAAGACCTAGCTTCTTATAGCCTACACTATAAGTAAAATAGAATTGAGTTCCTGTGTGTAAATATATTGTGGAAATGATGACCCTTTCCACTTTATTATGCTCATTCTTGCTATATCAAGAAGGAGAAAAGCAGTCACTTATATCAGGGAGCAGGCACGGCATGCACCGATAGGCCCTCATGCTCTCCTGTTGAGCATAACATTTTACAGACCATCAGCATTAGGCAAGGACCTTCTGTGATCATGATGGATTAGACAAAAAGCAGACCACTCTAGTCTTATACCTGAACTCAGGCAAAGAAAGACATGAACATTTTGAAGATCAGAGAATGACTAAATATTCTTTTAACCAATCACAGCTTTAATCTCACTCTGTTCTTACCTTCTAGATAAGAATTTTAAAGATGCCCAATCATGGAATGACTCCTGCTTCCTGATAACATCCAATCTAGAGCAAAGCCCTACTTTTTTTTGACTTTCCCCCGAATTATCTAATGTGGGTCCAAATCCTATAAGGTGTTTCTAGCACACACTTGCTGAGACATCCTGCAGTTCCTGCACGGCAGTGTGTCAATAAACCCAATAAACCCACGTTTGTTCAATGACAGGTATATTACAGATGGTCCTTGACTGAGATCATCTGACAGCATTAAGAGCCTGAAGACTCGCGAGTGTGTTAAAATTTAAGTGTTGTGTTTGTGTTTGCTTTTTACATATATGTCAATGTTCTTCTCAGAGAAAGTCTCTGGAAGGCAGTAAAAGTTTGAGTTAGAGAAAACTATAGCTTCAAATATATGCATAATTGTAGTGTGTACGATCAGCCACTATTACTGCCTCATGGCGTATCTCCATAGACTGTTTCTGAAATACTAAGCTATCAACATGATATAACCTATGAGGTGAAGTTCCAAACACTCTATTGATTGCTAGCTTTTCTGTTAAAGGGTTTGCCATAAATTAAAACATGTAAATCTAAGGGAACCACCACTGAAAGAATCACTGCAAAGAATATATTCAAGATTTAAAACTTAGTTGTCTGAAACAGCTGTTCCTAACCTTCTGTAGGATAAAATATTTGGAGACTCTTACAGTTTTTATAAGATTATGTTTTGAATAAGTACAGCCTTAATGATGCATCTGTTACTCCTACTGTTTTAAATAGTTAATATTACTCTTTTATCCTTTTTCTCTGGTCAATAGAATAATCTCCCTGTACCAACTCTCTATGCATATAATGCACTCTAGAGAGTACTTAAACTTCTTTTTTTAACTATCAGATAACCGTTAGATAATGTGAAAGAGAGTGAAAAATGTTTATGTTAAAATTGCAAAGCACAGTAGATTCTAAATGTCTAATGAAATATTTTATTGTATTTTCAATATAGATTATTAGAAAATATTAATATATAGAAGAGTTTCTTAGTAAACACCTTTGTCAATATTATTTTCATATTCTCATGTTATAAAGTTTACTTTCATCAGGACCAGTATTAAAAACAAAACAGAAAATGCTATTTTAACCTTTACAACACAGGACGTTATACTGTTTGCATATATGTTTACTATACTGTAAAATGTGAAATGGGAATGAACGACATTTCAGATAAATTTTACTGAACAGGGCAATAAAAGGATAGCTTCTGAATTTGGGGGATGACTTAAAATATCTCTAATTTTACACTGGAACAATAGTATCTGTGAACACACATGATCTCAGCCACGAAGTTTAGACAAAAGTTGGACATAACTTATTTAGCAAAACTTAGAGTTCTGGAAATGGATAGTTTCCTTAAAACCCAAGAAAGTATAGTAATAATGGTACTTTAGAGAGTGTAAAAAAGGAAGTATTGATGGACAATATTAATACCTCATCTTTGATGAGCTTTGATGATGACAATGATGATGAATATGAAAGGTAGAATATAGTAAATGATTTGGGGGAATCCAAAAGATGGTGTGGAAGTTATACTAAAACATAGGAAGAAATAGGTATTTCAATGGGTGGGTATTTGATGGAAGGCAAATAGGTGGCTAAGAAAGAAAGGAATGAGGGTAGGCTGAAGTAGTCAGGAGAGACATCATTAACTGAGGTTAGGCTTGGACTGAGTCTTCAGGAACAGGCAAGATTCTGAGAGATGGAGAAAATGGGAAGGGAATTCGGGTCATATAATCGTTAATATTTTGATGCTCTGAGTCATCACCATTAACAAGCACCTTAATATATGCTTTCTAGGAGGTATTTTATTAGGTACTTTGGGAGGTAGGATAGAAACAGGAATAATTTCTTGTCCATGAGGAATTTACACATTCATGAGGTGCTTGTTGATTTACTTGAGAAGGCCTTTTTAATAAAGTTGTAGACACCATACCGAATTACAGCATGAACTGGATCCTCATGGCCGTCAAGCAGCAGAATTCTAGGTGGTCTAGGTGGAATAACAGATATATAGGACTTCATATGGTGTTTTTTGTTTTTAGATTTTAATGTGTTTAATGACATGTGGTCTCCAAATAAGCCTTAATCATGGTTTTCTTGTATCTAAAATAAAGACACTAAAGAGCTAGATCTTTGAGGACCCTTTCAGGTAATTGCATAGTTCTTTGTTGTGAGTTTGTCAGTATACAACATGTGACACAAAAGAGTGACCTACTAGCTCTCAAGTCTTAGTGGTGTTGATTGTATGAAAATTGAATTTTACTCATAAAAATTACTGCATGCTCTTCTTAACCTTGCGCACAGTTTAAGAAGGAGCTTCAGTTGAAAATTGGAATAGATCATTTGGAGCTCCTGATGGATCAGCCAGCGCTAGGAGTTGTGCCCCCTATTTGGAATTTTGAAAAAGCGAAGTACCAGTACCAATATATTATCTAATTTTAGAAATGGTATAATTATTATGTTGCTCTTCTCTTTAGTCTGCCAATTCTTCTGTCTTCTTTAAAATCTGCCTAGGGGTTAATATGAAGAAAAGAAAGCTTCAGATATGGACCCCAGCACACTGGACAACAACAGAATTGTGTTCACTGAAGTGTGCTTAGGGAAGATGCTATAATTTTGTGTGGTGGGATATATTGGGAATCGTTAACCAGCTTTCATGTACCCCCTCTGTGGACAATACTATGGACTCCCACCTTTACCTCCACCATTCTGTCAGCCTTCCACACTCATTGTCTCAGGGGTGGAGTCACACATCAGAAAGGCACAGAAAACAAAGGTGTCAGTTCTTGTCTTTTGAGTTGCAAAAGCCAAGACTGCACAGGACCGTAGCATAGATGAGTTTGTGAAAAAGATATGATGACCCATGCAAAGCTTCCTTTAACTTTGCCCCTCAAGATAAAGTAAGAATTCTCCAGACGGAAGAGAAGTGACGAGTGACTAAATGACAGTCTCTAAGAAGAGAGCAAATCACCCTTTTCCCTTCCCTCAGTCAATCCTAGGAGGTGGGTTTTCGGTAGTGTCCGCCAGTAGGTTAATTAACAGGGTACCAGGCGGGGCCTGCGTTCATTTTTCTAGGTAGGGCCTGAGAAGTCCCCAGAGCCAGATGGGCCTAAGTAGCTTCACCATTTCCTCATCCCCTCACACTATGAGAGAAGAATAATGATCTTCATGTACCTAGAGGGGTGCAAGTTGTTGCAAGCATTCACCTGTTTGCACCCAGCGCCTTGAACCAGAACAAAGAGGAAGTGCAAAGAGATGCTAGCGTGGATAGACACCAACTTCTCCTCCTCATATACCTGCTCACCAACCCGCTCCCTGGGAGTCAGACGGAGCCCTGAGTTCATTAACCTTGTTTCTATCACCTGGGAAGTTGGGATTTGAAAACTAAATTTAGTTATTAAATAATAAATATAACAACAAAAACTTATAGTATATTACTTACTGTGTCCCAAACACTATTCTAAGCATTTTATTATAGTGACTAATTAAAGACACATAATCATTTGAGGTAGTTATTATTATTATCATCTCCATTTATTAGTGGTAAATCTGAGGCCCAGAGAGGTTTAGAGTCTGGCCCAATGTCACTCAGCTAGTCAGTGACAAAGCCAGGATTCAAATCCAGGCAGTCTGCATCAGACTACACTAAACTACTTCTCAAAGAGGTGTAAAAGAGTAAAATTATCTTTCTGGCAAGACTGAGTCTGTGTCCTATATATCATATGCATTATGCTTATTTTGGGGGGATCTTGTGAAAAGCAATCTCTGTCATCCTTTTCTGTGCGTCCTCTGTACTCTGGGCATGTTGTTAAGGATGGTGTTTATTGTATTACAGTGTTCTCTCTGGGAGACCATGGAAGGATTTTCTTCCTATCCTTAGTACAAGAAGTATTTGGGCTTCTCCCGAGCACTCTGTTTGTATTTTGTAGAAAAATCAACTATTCAGTATTATTTCTCTGTTTTCGTTGGCTGCTATGTAGCTTAGAGCCAAACGTTAAGCTTGCTATTGGCAAGCCTGTAAAGTCATGGCCTGTGTGGTGTGCACTCACTGTCGTCTTCTAGCCTAACTTTCCCTTTGCTTTGCTTTCTACCTATTTTAATTTATTTTATCTGTCAGTAATGTACATATCTTAGTGGAACACCTTAAATCTTTTCTGAGAAGAGCAGGTTGTAAATACATGCAAATGTTATTTCTCTTTGCTTTCAGACGACATCACCCTTAGATCTTCCTTGGTCAGCAGAAGGACCCCAATGATTACTTTATAGCAGTAATGCCATTCCTTCATTGGCACATTTCATCCACAGAGGACGGAAAGGCTAAGCAGGCTGTGAAGGGCACAGTGTGCTTTCTATTCCCTCCTCTTCATTTTTGAGCCCAAGGGCTGTGGTGAAAAGAAGTGTTGCCACATGGGGAAGTGTAGTGCAGTGGCTAAGGATATGGGCTCTGACATCAGAAATGATTCCTGTCCAAGTTTTGCTACCCACTGCCAGGTGACCTTGGACAAGTTACTTCTCTGTGCCTCAGTTTCCTCATCTATAAAATTGGGCTAAAATAGTAACCCACGTTCATGTAGTTATTGTGATCATTAAATTAATGTAGGGGGACATTTATTGCCTTTGATAGGTGCTCATGGCCAATAAATGGGCAGGAGGGCGTAGAGAATTAGAGAGTCCTCTGAACTTTGCTAAGCTCAGTAGGGTGTTATTGATGTAACTTATTCAGGGCCACCAAAAAGCAATGTAAAAAAACATAGAGATTGCATTTGCCATAAATCATATGTATCCTATTTTTTTACCCTTCATAAGGCTGAAGTATAAATTTTTACTTGAAGTTTCAAATGTTCTTTTAAGCATTAGAATTCTGTTCAGCACAGGTTAAGTTAGTAACCCCACTCAAACTGTGATTTAAGGACTGTCAGAGAAGGAGATCTTACATACTCTTTGGGAAAACTAATGTGAGAAATACATTTTCTCTTTCAATAATTTTTTTCTCATGCAATGAGACATTCTTATAAAATACTTGTTAAGCCTTCACTTGTCCAATATTAGAAGAAGATGGGCGCATACGTATATTTTAGTGCATCAAATTCACTCAGAACATTTTTCAGAAGTAATTGAGCTGATAAAAGATATGATATTTGATAAACACCCCTGCCTTCAAGGAGATTACAACCTGGTAATGTAGATAGACATGGACCTGAATATCGCATGCCAAAATATGCAAACACATACACAACACAGACACACACACACACACAGACACACACACACACAATTGCAGTACTGTGAAATCAGTACCAACATAGAGAATTTCATAGAGCATCATGGGGAAAAACTGATTTGGTTAGTGAGAACCAAAGAGGATAAAAAGGAAGGAAGGGAGAGAAGGAATGAGATTGAGGGAGGAGGGAGAGGGTGAGAGAGAGAGGGAGGGAGGAATAGGGAAGAGAGAGGGAAACACAACACGGAAGATGGCACTACAGACATGACTTGTAATATAGATCTTGAAAGATGAGAAGGCATTTGCTGGTGTTAGCATGTTGGATGGGAGGTGGGGAAATTCCAGGCTGGGAAATATTATATGTAAGGGAACAGATGACTTCTGAAGAGCGATGGACTGGTCACAGTATAGCAGTTGAAAAGGAGGTGCATTCTGACTACCTGCAGGCAGCAGAAAACCATTGGAACGTTTTCAGCATTGAGGTAAACATGATCAGATTTGCCTTTTAGAAAGGTAGAGGTGCAGAATATGCTTGAAAGGGAGTGAGGGTGGAGGAAGAACAGCTATCAAAGGGAAAGTGGAGGTGAAGCATCTCCATTAGGAATTGTTTCACATCTGTGGCTTCAGCCTGACAAGCTGCCTATAGTTCTAGCTTCTTCCAGGTGATTCTTCTCCTGTATTTCTTTCTCTAGCTCAGGGAAGGTCATGGCTTCTTGCTGTTGTTAATATCTAGATTGCATCACTGTCTACTTTCATCACCTTTATGCTAAATTCCTTGGAATAAATTCCCTGTAAGTACTCAGTTGTTTCTGTTTCCTAGTTACATCCTGACTGATACTCTGTAGCACTAATCTAGGGGAGAGGTGTTGAGGGTCCTAACAAAAGAAGAGACAGTGCATAGGCAGAGGAGAGAGCTGATTTAGAAAACAGAATTGCAAAATTTGGTGACAGGTATATGTGTGGGTGTGGGGAGAGGGAAGAATCATAGCTATACTGACCTTTCTGGCTGGTCTACTTAACACAAGTGATGGTTTTTGTGTGTGTGTGTGTGTGTGTGTGTGTGTGGTACGTGGGCCTCTCACCACTGTGGCCTCTTCTGTTGCGGAGCACAGGCTCCAGATGCGCAGGCCCAGCGACCATGGCTCACAGGCCTAGCCGCTCCGCGGCACGTGGGATCTTCCCTGACCGGGGCACGAACCCGTGTCCCCTGCATCGGCAGGCGGACTCTCAACCACTGCGCCACCAGGGAAGCCCGTGATGTTGTTTTTAAAAAACAGGCAATATGGGACTAACGGGATTGCAGGAGACTTAACGATGACCGTTGGACATTCAGACATGCTAGTGAGCAGTTGGACAAAGAAATCTGGGGTTTGAATTTTATATTTCAAATTTATCAGCAAATGGCAGGAATTTAGCAATATTTAAAATTTTGGAAGTCAGATCATTAGGGAAGGGATATAGAATGAGAAGAGACGAAGGACAGAACTTCATGGAAGCCTAATATAAAGGGAAAAAGTGAGCAAAGAGGAAAACTACTGAGAACAGTGCATCAGGAAAGCCAAGGCTTTCGGTAGATTAATATTCAGAAAATAACAGCATGGGTTCATTGCAGGTGACCACTAAAAGGTCACTCACGAATAATGGGTAGATGCGAAGTTTCTTTATTTCTCTCTTCAAAATAGCATTCTTATATATTGCTATTTTCATATTACAATGAAGAGATTAAGGACAAGAGATATAGAATCTGTTTTCCACTTTTACCCAACTAGTATGTCGTGCAGACAGGATTTGAACCCAGTTCTGACTAATTACCAAAGCCCATGGTGCCTTGTAAATGATTTTAAGTACCAGGCTAACTAATATATATTTCTAGAGATAGTGAAAAACCACTCAAAGTTCTGGACAAGGCAATACATGCACGAAACTGTGTTTAAGAACAATCTAAGTGGAGTATGTAATGGAGTGTTAGAAGGATATAGAGCCTGGGGAAAGGAATGGAAGTTATGAAACCACTAGGTGAGGAGTAATGAGAGCCTGGCTTAGGGTGTAGTGTTGTCAGATTTAGAAAACAAAAACAAAACCAGGATTTCCAGTTAAATATGAATTTTTGAACTTTTGGTGTAAGTATGTCTCCTGCAATTTTGGGACATATTTGTAGTGTAAAGAATTGTTACTTATCTGAAATTCATATTTAACTGATAGTCTGTGTTTTATCTGGCAACCTACAACACTGCAGTGCAATTCATATGCTAACCACTTGGAGTTAGTCTCAACTCCACAGGTTGAGGGCAATGAGATCGCCCTTGCTTCAGATGCCGGCTGCAAGTTCCAGGGTCCTCAAGGCTGTCCACACGTTGGACTAACTGGCTCCAAAACTGGGGGTTCCCACAAGCTACTCGGCTTGATCATTTACCAGGACAACTCACAGAACTCAGGAAAGCACTATACTTATAGTTTTATTATAAAGGGTACAAATACCAGCCAAATGACACAGATAAGGGAAGGTCCAGGAGGGTCCTGAAAATAGAGCTTCGATGTCTTCTCCCCACAGAGTCAGAATGCATCACCCTCCTGGCACATCAATGTATTCACCAACCAGGAAACTCACTTGAGCCTTGTGTCCAGAGTTTTTACTGAGGTTTTATTACCTGGGCATGATTGATTGAATTGTTGACCCTGTGTGTGAACTCAATCTTCAGCCCCTATCCTCTCACAGGAGGTCAGAGGCCCCCTTTGAATAACAAAGGTACTCTGTTATAAACACAACCTTAGTGTGGTCATGATAATGGAAATAGAGAGATAGATGAAGAAGGAATTATACCAGGGAGGGGTCTAAATTAATGTGAATTTTTAAATCCTGGGAGACTGGAAGTATGTAAGGAAATCCCAGTTGGGATGGGAGAGGGAGAATAAATAATTAACTCACTAGGATGCCTGGAGTTGAGGATACTGAAGGAACGTTGTGAGCAAATTCAGGAGAGAAGGACAGAAATGCGTATCTGGAGTTTAGAAGAGCCGTCAGCATTACATACGAGAGGTCCATACTCCTCAGCATGAAAGTGATTGTTGCAGCTCTGAAATGGAGTAATATACTGTGGGAAAAACGTGTAGTAGAACAGAGCAAGAGCCCAAGTGTCATAGGAGGAAAATAGAAACCACAAACAAAATTTCACTAAAAATAGGTTCACCACATTCTTAATTTTCTAAATTTTTTAGATTAAATTAATTTGACAAGGTCTTTTCCATGTGAAATCATTTGTTTTTTAAGATAGTATTCATTTCAAAGCTTTTATACCTTTTTTCTGTAATTTATTTCTAGCTATTTTTCCTGAATATTTAACATTATGATACACATTTAGTTTTATTTCTAAACACTAATGGATTTTTGCCCAAATTTATGTAAGTTAATATATAGTATATATATATATATATATATATATATATATATATACTCTATATTAGGATATATATATGTCAATATATTAGGATAAAAACTTTACATGGATTTTGAGCACTTTTATTAAGTACCTTGAAAAGGAGGGTGTAAAGCCTTTGAATTTTGGTATTTTTAGCATATAAAAATAAACATATTTTGCTTCAATCAATCTGACTTTGAAGTTAACCCAATCTTTACTCTTCAAAGTTTATCTTTCCTTGAAGACAGAAAGGTTAACAAAATGGAAGTGAGTGCTTTTATTAATACATTTGAAACATTCTTCAATTACAAAATGGATTACAACTAGTAATAGTAAATTAATTAAGGTAATTACAGTTTTCAAATGACTGAATTGCAAATAGTTGCAGTGTTTCTATGTAACAGCATAAAAACCATAGGTGAAGCCACATTACAGCACATATTTGTAAAATATCACATTCCTTTCTTCAGCTTCCTGATACAACATGTTGACATTTCACAATAACGGTTAAGTGCCTGCTCTGTGCCAGAAACAGTTCTGAATTTTGTGGAACATACAAAAATGAATAATCTGGAATCTGAGAGAAGACTGCTTATATAACAACACTGCCATTTGTGTTTGCTCATTGTAATTTTGGTTGAAAACTGCTTTTCTATAATCATACTGTCAGTCCTTTTATCTGCTGCATTATTAATAATAGGAATTAAAAAGATGATTAGTAGGACAATTTTTTGAAACATGCAAACAAGCAAATTACTTGAACTTCGGTCCTTAATCTGTACATGAAAAATTGGACTAACTTTTCTAGTCCTGTTTTTTGCAGTTCTTATTACTATTTGCAGTGTCAAATAGTAGGTTTTATTACCTTAAATCCAAGCTCTGTTTCAGCCTTTAACACTAGGAATCAATGATGGGTAAGGCTGCTTTTCATCTAACATGTGATGGAAAGGCATGGACTGAGAAACAGGAGACCTGATTTCTAGTACTAGTTCTGTGAAAACACTTCAGCATCCTTCAGTATTCCCACTGTAAAATGAAAAGATTTCATTTATAAACTTTATGGTGCCTTCCAATTCAAAAGTCTGTGCTAAAACAAACTTACCAATAACAAGGGTAAGGACAATTTAGTGCAAAGTCTGATTTATAAAATATTTCAAGAATTTTTTACTGCTTTCCAACTATGTGGTTAGAAATGAGGCTAGTATAGAAGTCAGCCTAATAAAAATAACTGAGGCATAGGCTATTATCAAGAGATATTATTTCAAGTTTCAAATGTGAAATATATATATCACTAAGATGGGTAAACCTTCAGTTTTTGAGGATACTTAAAAGCAGTTTGTTCTCTAAAAAGCAATGAATGCTTATGTAGTATCTATACAACTCTGGGTGCACTATTTTTAGAAGGCGTCTTCCTAGATGATACAAAGACAAAATTTCAGCTGGAGCCTTTTTTATATTATAAAAGATCAACCACTTTCTCTTCTGGTGGGGTAAACTGATAGTGGTGTAGTCATTGTGGACAGTCCTTGGTGGAAGAAATTTGTGCAAGGAAAATTTTGGTGATATTTTTTATTTCCTTGAGATTTTGGATGTTTTTAATTTATTTGTTAAAAAATTTTAAGAAGATGGGACACATATATACAATGGAATATTACTCAGCCATAAAAAGAAACGAAATTGAGTTATTTGTAGTGAGGTGGATGGACCTAGAGTCTGTCATACAGAGTGAAGTAAGGCAGAAAGAGAAAAACAAATACCGTATGCCTAACACATATATGTGGAATCTGAGAAAAAAATTTTAAAAAAGGTCATGAAGAACCTAGGGGTAAGATGGCAATAAAGACACAGACCTACTAGAGCATGGACTTGAGGATCTGGGGAGGGGGAAGGGTAAGCTGGGACGAAGTGAGAGAGTGGCATGGACATACATACACTACCAAACGTAAAACAGATAGCTAGTGGGAATCAGCCGCATAGCACAGGGAGATCAGCTCGGTGCTTTGTGACCACCTGGAGGGGTGGGATAGGGAGGGTGGGAGGCAGACGCAAGAGGGAGGAGATATGGGGACATAGGTATATGTATAGCTGATTCACTTTGTTATAAAGCAGAAACTAACAGACCATTGTAAAGCAATTATTCTCCAGTAAAGATGTTAAAAAAAATTTTTTTTAATTTTATATTGGAGTATAGTTGATTAACAATGTTGTGTTAGTTTTAGGTGTACAGCAAAGTGATTCAGTTATACATAAACATGTATCTATTCTTTCTCAAATTCTTTTCCCATTTAGGTTATTACAGAATATTGAGCAGATGTTGATTCA
This sequence comes from Neophocaena asiaeorientalis asiaeorientalis, assembly GCF_003031525.2. Classification (NCBI taxonomy): domain Eukaryota; kingdom Metazoa; phylum Chordata; class Mammalia; order Artiodactyla; family Phocoenidae; genus Neophocaena; species Neophocaena asiaeorientalis. The sequence goes on along the minus strand of NW_020174375.1, from coordinate 2,868,170 downwards.
CAAACTGTTCATTAAAAGTGCCAAGGTACACGTGAAACTTAACCATAACTAAAAGTATCTTAGGTTTTTTCGAGAATTCTTCCCAGTCCTAACTCTAATTTGGGAAATTACCAATTTGAAGATTGAAATTTTAGAAAATTAGACCTAAAATACTTCTAACTGCTGGTTGCATATTGAGATGCTCCAGCCCATGGGGAGTTTGAATCAAAGCGAAAGCAACCGCAGCATCTCCAGGGGTGCTCTGCTACTATTGGTCGGGGGAGATATTTCCTGCACTACGTTAGTTTATTGTTTATTGACGTGCTAACTCGATGAAATGTGTCACTTTTCTCTTGTGTTATTTATTTCTTTAGCGAATATGCACCTCTTTAGCTCAGTTTCAAAAGAAGTTGCTTTTTTAATAGTACTTAGAAATTGAGAGTTTAAAAATGTTACTAAAAGTTCCATATTGTGTACCACACAGAACTTAATTCAGACATTTTATATTCCCGAAGGGCTGAGTAGGTGTGATGTTTCAGACAATAGTTTTAAGCTAAAAGGCTGTCTCTTCTGGGATGCATATGATTATGTTCTTTTGTAAAAGCAGGTAAATCTCAAACTGGAGTGTTCACAGACGTCTTCGTGCGGGCTCTGGCCACAGAATTCCCATTAACATTAGCTTGGCACTGCTTCTTGTCTCACAGACAGTGAGGAACATGCCTTTTCCACCCTTGAGGCAATAAAATAAATTAAAGGGTGCAGCATTAAATGAGCTGAATTTTGAGTAGTATTTTTCATGCCTCCAACGTTTTAAAATCAGTTTATCCTTATGAAACAGCATTTGGAATCATGAAACAAGAGACTCTGTTTGTGCCAATATGCAGGTCCTTTTGATTTTCTGGAATGGTGTGTGTGTGTCAAACAGTCTTTTCTGGTCCTTTTCCCATTGCGGTCTCTGGGTAGTGTCTGTGACTAGAACTTTGTAATTCAATATAAATCACAAATAAATGAGTACTATGGAAGGTAAGACATCTTTAGTTTGTTTCTACTGGGTCTGGTCCAGGCTATTACAATCCCTACATATCTCCATGACACAGAAGCAAGAGTTTTTGCAAAGCATGTCCCCAGGGCCCAACCAAATCCTTCCTCCGCAGAAGCTCCCCTGCTCTGTCTATGTTCATTATGTTTGTGCTTCCTCCAATTTTGCACTTTCTCTCAGTATTTCCTAAAGAGACTGGAGAGCATTCCTATAATCTCAAACGGAAGTTTATTTTTGTTTTCATGAAAAAAATGTTGATCTTTAGTGTTACCAAGTATCCCCTCTAATTAGAAACCCTTTTCTTATATTCTCATAAATAAGAGGGAATAATTTAATTCTTAGCGCATTTGAACACTGATAACTCCAGAGATGGTAGGATCCACATTTTATCTAATTGTCTTTAACCACAAAAAAATGTGGACCCTCACCCAGCCACCACGAGAGCAAGATCTGAAGGTCCTGACTCTTAAAGGGAGGCTTCTAACAGAGACACTTCCTCTTCCTAGGTGTATATTTTGAGACATCAGAATAGGAATTCTTTTCTCATATTGATCTGTCTGCAGTTTTTCCCCCATGCAGTGGCTCTATTGTTATTATCTTTCCAAAGGCATGTTACGATTATTTTTTTTTTTTTGCGGTACGCGGGCCTCTCACTGTTGTGGCCTCTCCCATTGCGCGGAGCACAGGCTCCGGACGCACAGGCTTAGTGGCCATGGCTCACGGGCCCAGCCGCTCCGCGGCATGTGGGATCCTCCCGGACCGGGGCACAAACCCGTGTCCCCTGCATCGGCAGGCGGACTCTCAACCACTGCGCCACCAGGGAAGCCCTGTTACAATTATTGATAAGGGTATTTCGACATAATGTATTGACAAATTTTGAACATTTACGCTATATCAAGCATCCTCTAAATAAGTTCATCGCATAATTGAACACATGTAACTTGCAACTACTATGATATGTTATCCAGTTTTATAGATAAGAAATGGAGACTCAGAATTTCTGAGGCTCACTCAAAGTCAGACAGCTCATCAGGGCTGCAGCCAAAGTTTAAACGGAAGAGTGTCTTCCGACTACTCATCTCAGCTGTAGGCTATAACCAATTAATTATTTTCCAAGTGGCACCTCATGTTAGGACTTCTGTAAATAATGCTTTAAAATGCCTATTATTTTTTATTCTTTATTTTTTTTAGCTCCATACCTTCAAGTGTTTGAGGTTGTGGCTTTTTATTACATGTCCATCATTGTTGTATATTTTTGTGTTATTGTTCTGGTGTCCCCAAATACCGTATTTCTACATTTTTACCATAGCTTCCTTACTTATGCTCACCTGTATCTCTCAGAACCAGCATGTGTCAGATAAAGCTAGCCCATGATAGGAAACAAAGAAAGAATTAAAGAGATGCAGATACGTGTGTGTGTGTGTGTGTGGGGGGGGGGG
>NW_020174375.1:2818397-2860149 GCF_003031525.2 Neophocaena asiaeorientalis asiaeorientalis | reverse complement strand
TATATATATATATATATATATATATACTCTATATTAGGATATATATATGTCAATATATTAGGATAAAAACTTTACATGGATTTTGAGCACTTTTATTAAGTACCTTGAAAAGGAGGGTGTAAAGCCTTTGAATTTTGGTATTTTTAGCATATAAAAATAAACATATTTTGCTTCAATCAATCTGACTTTGAAGTTAACCCAATCTTTACTCTTCAAAGTTTATCTTTCCTTGAAGACAGAAAGGTTAACAAAATGGAAGTGAGTGCTTTTATTAATACATTTGAAACATTCTTCAATTACAAAATGGATTACAACTAGTAATAGTAAATTAATTAAGGTAATTACAGTTTTCAAATGACTGAATTGCAAATAGTTGCAGTGTTTCTATGTAACAGCATAAAAACCATAGGTGAAGCCACATTACAGCACATATTTGTAAAATATCACATTCCTTTCTTCAGCTTCCTGATACAACATGTTGACATTTCACAATAACGGTTAAGTGCCTGCTCTGTGCCAGAAACAGTTCTGAATTTTGTGGAACATACAAAAATGAATAATCTGGAATCTGAGAGAAGACTGCTTATATAACAACACTGCCATTTGTGTTTGCTCATTGTAATTTTGGTTGAAAACTGCTTTTCTATAATCATACTGTCAGTCCTTTTATCTGCTGCATTATTAATAATAGGAATTAAAAAGATGATTAGTAGGACAATTTTTTGAAACATGCAAACAAGCAAATTACTTGAACTTCGGTCCTTAATCTGTACATGAAAAATTGGACTAACTTTTCTAGTCCTGTTTTTTGCAGTTCTTATTACTATTTGCAGTGTCAAATAGTAGGTTTTATTACCTTAAATCCAAGCTCTGTTTCAGCCTTTAACACTAGGAATCAATGATGGGTAAGGCTGCTTTTCATCTAACATGTGATGGAAAGGCATGGACTGAGAAACAGGAGACCTGATTTCTAGTACTAGTTCTGTGAAAACACTTCAGCATCCTTCAGTATTCCCACTGTAAAATGAAAAGATTTCATTTATAAACTTTATGGTGCCTTCCAATTCAAAAGTCTGTGCTAAAACAAACTTACCAATAACAAGGGTAAGGACAATTTAGTGCAAAGTCTGATTTATAAAATATTTCAAGAATTTTTTACTGCTTTCCAACTATGTGGTTAGAAATGAGGCTAGTATAGAAGTCAGCCTAATAAAAATAACTGAGGCATAGGCTATTATCAAGAGATATTATTTCAAGTTTCAAATGTGAAATATATATATCACTAAGATGGGTAAACCTTCAGTTTTTGAGGATACTTAAAAGCAGTTTGTTCTCTAAAAAGCAATGAATGCTTATGTAGTATCTATACAACTCTGGGTGCACTATTTTTAGAAGGCGTCTTCCTAGATGATACAAAGACAAAATTTCAGCTGGAGCCTTTTTTATATTATAAAAGATCAACCACTTTCTCTTCTGGTGGGGTAAACTGATAGTGGTGTAGTCATTGTGGACAGTCCTTGGTGGAAGAAATTTGTGCAAGGAAAATTTTGGTGATATTTTTTATTTCCTTGAGATTTTGGATGTTTTTAATTTATTTGTTAAAAAATTTTAAGAAGATGGGACACATATATACAATGGAATATTACTCAGCCATAAAAAGAAACGAAATTGAGTTATTTGTAGTGAGGTGGATGGACCTAGAGTCTGTCATACAGAGTGAAGTAAGGCAGAAAGAGAAAAACAAATACCGTATGCCTAACACATATATGTGGAATCTGAGAAAAAAATTTTAAAAAAGGTCATGAAGAACCTAGGGGTAAGATGGCAATAAAGACACAGACCTACTAGAGCATGGACTTGAGGATCTGGGGAGGGGGAAGGGTAAGCTGGGACGAAGTGAGAGAGTGGCATGGACATACATACACTACCAAACGTAAAACAGATAGCTAGTGGGAATCAGCCGCATAGCACAGGGAGATCAGCTCGGTGCTTTGTGACCACCTGGAGGGGTGGGATAGGGAGGGTGGGAGGCAGACGCAAGAGGGAGGAGATATGGGGACATAGGTATATGTATAGCTGATTCACTTTGTTATAAAGCAGAAACTAACAGACCATTGTAAAGCAATTATTCTCCAGTAAAGATGTTAAAAAAAATTTTTTTTAATTTTATATTGGAGTATAGTTGATTAACAATGTTGTGTTAGTTTTAGGTGTACAGCAAAGTGATTCAGTTATACATAAACATGTATCTATTCTTTCTCAAATTCTTTTCCCATTTAGGTTATTACAGAATATTGAGCAGATGTTGATTCACAAACTGTTCATTAAAAGTGCCAAGGTACACGTGAAACTTAACCATAACTAAAAGTATCTTAGGTTTTTTCGAGAATTCTTCCCAGTCCTAACTCTAATTTGGGAAATTACCAATTTGAAGATTGAAATTTTAGAAAATTAGACCTAAAATACTTCTAACTGCTGGTTGCATATTGAGATGCTCCAGCCCATGGGGAGTTTGAATCAAAGCGAAAGCAACCGCAGCATCTCCAGGGGTGCTCTGCTACTATTGGTCGGGGGAGATATTTCCTGCACTACGTTAGTTTATTGTTTATTGACGTGCTAACTCGATGAAATGTGTCACTTTTCTCTTGTGTTATTTATTTCTTTAGCGAATATGCACCTCTTTAGCTCAGTTTCAAAAGAAGTTGCTTTTTTAATAGTACTTAGAAATTGAGAGTTTAAAAATGTTACTAAAAGTTCCATATTGTGTACCACACAGAACTTAATTCAGACATTTTATATTCCCGAAGGGCTGAGTAGGTGTGATGTTTCAGACAATAGTTTTAAGCTAAAAGGCTGTCTCTTCTGGGATGCATATGATTATGTTCTTTTGTAAAAGCAGGTAAATCTCAAACTGGAGTGTTCACAGACGTCTTCGTGCGGGCTCTGGCCACAGAATTCCCATTAACATTAGCTTGGCACTGCTTCTTGTCTCACAGACAGTGAGGAACATGCCTTTTCCACCCTTGAGGCAATAAAATAAATTAAAGGGTGCAGCATTAAATGAGCTGAATTTTGAGTAGTATTTTTCATGCCTCCAACGTTTTAAAATCAGTTTATCCTTATGAAACAGCATTTGGAATCATGAAACAAGAGACTCTGTTTGTGCCAATATGCAGGTCCTTTTGATTTTCTGGAATGGTGTGTGTGTGTCAAACAGTCTTTTCTGGTCCTTTTCCCATTGCGGTCTCTGGGTAGTGTCTGTGACTAGAACTTTGTAATTCAATATAAATCACAAATAAATGAGTACTATGGAAGGTAAGACATCTTTAGTTTGTTTCTACTGGGTCTGGTCCAGGCTATTACAATCCCTACATATCTCCATGACACAGAAGCAAGAGTTTTTGCAAAGCATGTCCCCAGGGCCCAACCAAATCCTTCCTCCGCAGAAGCTCCCCTGCTCTGTCTATGTTCATTATGTTTGTGCTTCCTCCAATTTTGCACTTTCTCTCAGTATTTCCTAAAGAGACTGGAGAGCATTCCTATAATCTCAAACGGAAGTTTATTTTTGTTTTCATGAAAAAAATGTTGATCTTTAGTGTTACCAAGTATCCCCTCTAATTAGAAACCCTTTTCTTATATTCTCATAAATAAGAGGGAATAATTTAATTCTTAGCGCATTTGAACACTGATAACTCCAGAGATGGTAGGATCCACATTTTATCTAATTGTCTTTAACCACAAAAAAATGTGGACCCTCACCCAGCCACCACGAGAGCAAGATCTGAAGGTCCTGACTCTTAAAGGGAGGCTTCTAACAGAGACACTTCCTCTTCCTAGGTGTATATTTTGAGACATCAGAATAGGAATTCTTTTCTCATATTGATCTGTCTGCAGTTTTTCCCCCATGCAGTGGCTCTATTGTTATTATCTTTCCAAAGGCATGTTACGATTATTTTTTTTTTTTTGCGGTACGCGGGCCTCTCACTGTTGTGGCCTCTCCCATTGCGCGGAGCACAGGCTCCGGACGCACAGGCTTAGTGGCCATGGCTCACGGGCCCAGCCGCTCCGCGGCATGTGGGATCCTCCCGGACCGGGGCACAAACCCGTGTCCCCTGCATCGGCAGGCGGACTCTCAACCACTGCGCCACCAGGGAAGCCCTGTTACAATTATTGATAAGGGTATTTCGACATAATGTATTGACAAATTTTGAACATTTACGCTATATCAAGCATCCTCTAAATAAGTTCATCGCATAATTGAACACATGTAACTTGCAACTACTATGATATGTTATCCAGTTTTATAGATAAGAAATGGAGACTCAGAATTTCTGAGGCTCACTCAAAGTCAGACAGCTCATCAGGGCTGCAGCCAAAGTTTAAACGGAAGAGTGTCTTCCGACTACTCATCTCAGCTGTAGGCTATAACCAATTAATTATTTTCCAAGTGGCACCTCATGTTAGGACTTCTGTAAATAATGCTTTAAAATGCCTATTATTTTTTATTCTTTATTTTTTTTAGCTCCATACCTTCAAGTGTTTGAGGTTGTGGCTTTTTATTACATGTCCATCATTGTTGTATATTTTTGTGTTATTGTTCTGGTGTCCCCAAATACCGTATTTCTACATTTTTACCATAGCTTCCTTACTTATGCTCACCTGTATCTCTCAGAACCAGCATGTGTCAGATAAAGCTAGCCCATGATAGGAAACAAAGAAAGAATTAAAGAGATGCAGATACTGGTGGGGGGGGGGGGGGTGAGGGAGGGAGAGAGGGGAAAGAGAACATTTATATAGCATTTTTCTTAGATATGGGTAAATGTGCAAACTTTGACTGTATGAATGCTTTTCCATCGTGCCTGTTGAAGAGCTTTCCTAGGATGCCTGTTAAGTATGTTAGTACTTCATGTTTGGTAGAGTGTGAGTATCCTCCATCTCTGGCCTGGTGGGAGTAAACATTCTGTACCTGTTCAGTCTGAGTCCTTGAAATGGGGAACAGTTAGATCCATATTTTTAACATATTTCTGTGGTGAGATTTCCATGTTATATTTGTGGGTGTGGAAATGAAGAATAAGCTAAGGGCTTTTGAAGGCAAGAAACAGAGTGGAAAAGACCCTTCTTAGATAAACAAAGTGAGGAATGCACATTGGTTCTGACATCAGGAAGAGACATTCTTCATCAACTAATTTGAGGAGGGCATAGATATCTTCAGTTAGTGTGTATCCATTGTGCTTACTTTTTGTGTTGCATTTCAAGGACAATGAAGAAGGTTCGGAGAGCATTCACTTGCATTAGAAGGGCCTTTTAGAGGTCTAATAAAATACAAATACTGCTAGTCAAGAAAATAAAGCTGATAAAAACTAATTATTGTGTTTCAATGGCTGTAGGAATTTTGAGCTTGTTCATAACGTATTTTAAAAGTCCTTGTACCCTGTGTTAAGTAATTTGTATTATTAATTATGCAGCTTTTAAATGTTGGCTGTAACATTATAACAAGCTAATTTTCAATTGGAATTCTGATTAAACCTAAATGTTGGTGTTAATTACATATTACTCAAGAAATAACACAAATGAAAACCCAAATAATATAATTTTGTCTTGATTTGAGCTCTGAACAAACACCCCACCCTAACCAATTATTCAGATCACCAATTCCATCATATGCTCTACTTTTGCCGTTTCATTAGTCATATTTTTCTCACACTCTTGTTGCATCTCCTTCTATCATATCTTATCTTCTCAGCTCCTCCCTTTTACCAGCATAGCAATCATCAATCTCAGGGACTGATGTCATAGTAAAGATATATATCAATAATAAAAAAATTACTGATAAAAAGGGAGCCGCTTTAATTTGATTCAAAGTACCAGATTTTATAATTATATAACTGAAGTAACATAATCTTATCTATAAATACCTAATACATATTCTGGAACCTACAGAAGGAAAAAAATGTTTATCACCTTAAGGCAAAACAGTTTTGCTGTATTGCTGTTCTTGACCAGTGTTGAAAGTCATTTTTTATGTTTCTCAGTATATTTGTTCATGATCACTATTAACTTTAATGCTGTAGTATAAAATTATGGTATTTTGTATTTTCTTTTTATGGATTGTTCTTTCATGGTAAAAACTGTCTTTTGTTTTTTTATATATTTTTTTACATCTTTATTGGAGTATAATTGCTTTACAATGATGTGTTAGTTTCTGCTTTATAACAAAGTGAATCAGTTATGCATATACATATGTTCCCATATCTCTTCCCTCTTGAGTCTCCCTCCCTCCCACCCTCCCTATCCCACCCCTCCAGGCGGTCACAAAGCACTGAGCTGATCTCCCTGTGCTATGCGGCTGCTTGCCACTAGCTATCTACCTTACGGTTCGTAGTGTATATATGTCCATGCCTCTCTCTCGCTTTGTCACAGCTTACCCTTCCCCCTCCCCATATCCTCAAGTCCATTCTCTAGTAGGTCTGTGTCTTTATTCCTGTCTTACCCCTAGGTTCTTCATGACATTTTTTTTCTTAAATTCCATATATATGTGTTAGCATTCGGTATTTGTCTTTCTCTTTCTGACTTACTTCACTCTGTGATAGTATTTAATGGATCAACTGAGGAGCTTTTGCTCTCAAAGGTACACGAAATAGCCAACATTCTGTCACCTGCAGTTCTGTTCCATGGGGATAATGACTTTTTTGATACCATTATTTTTATTAAAATTTTCTGCAGTGTGTTGTGCCATATAACAGACTCATACTTGTGATTTGTGATATATCAACACAGCAAACTGTTGAGTAAGAATTCTCTTTTCTTTTCTCAGAAGAGTTGGTTTCCCCTACCTTTTCCCACTGCCTAGGAAAGAAAAAAAACAGATGTAAATATGTGTAGACTATGGAAGAACCAAATGTAGTGGCTGTGTTTACCTAAAGTAACCTTTGAGCCATTAAGAGAAGTTTAATCAGCCACATCACATTCTCATGGGTCACAAATATGATTTGTTAACATATAAGGGAAACATTAGGTATAACTCCAAAAAAATTTGCTGATCAAATTATTTGTTTATTATTTTTTAAATTGATAACTAGGAAGGGAAAAAAAAGACAAGCTCAGCAAAATGTAGGATGCAAAGTTCATTCAAAAGAGCTCATGAAATTTACTTAGAGCTTTCATTCACTCAAAATAATTAGGCTTAGTTCTGACAAAGTTTAGTTATTTGGTTTTCTAATCTAAAGCTGATTAAAACTAACTACACAAGGATCATATTGTTTAATTGTTTTCATTTAATATATAGTGAACATTTCCCTGTGTCATCGGTGTTCTTCTAAAAGAGATTTTTAAAGATCGTATAGCACTCTGTGATATGGATTTATGAGTTTTGAAACCAATCTGAGTTGGCATTTAGATCGCTTCTAAAACTTCTGTCTTAGAACAAACATTATGATGAACTTTGCTGAACACTAATCTTTGTCTTCTCTAATTATTTCTGAGGATAAAGACCATGAAGTTGAATTAATGACTGAGTTTGAACTTAAGTTTTTGAAATATATTACCAAATAGCCCGAATCATTGCTTTTAATATATATAGACTATTCCATTTTGAATAAAGAATAATAATAGTTAATATTTTTGAGTGTTTATTGTCAAGTACTATTTTCTTAATTTTACAGATTAAAAAAAAAGCAACATTAGAAATTTGGTGAGGTGCTTGCCCAAGTCATGTAATTAGTAATTGGTAAAGCAGGTTTTAAACTGTTATCTGGGTTATGTGTCTCGAGTGCCCAAACTCCGAATCTCTCCACTTTTCAACCATTTGGATCATTTAGGTTCTTACGATATGTCAGTATTAAAAATGACATTTAAATGAACATGTTTTGGATAATGACATTAGTAGAGATTTCTGGACATGGAGATCCCATGTCAAAGCTTAGGAATAATCTTAGGTCTGTACATGCATTACTGGCAAATTATTTTGCAAATGTGTGGCACCACTTTGTGAAAGAGAATGAGTTTCTCTGGAGCCTTCACAATAAAAAGAATGCAGAGAGTGAAGGGGTAGCAGATGAGGCATCGAAGCCCTCTGTGAGGAGGGGACATTTGAGCGCAAACCTGATGGACGATCTGAATCAGCAGCAATGGAGTGTTCCAGGCAGAGGGAAGTACAAAGGCATAGACTCTAAACTGGGAATGAGCTTTGGTTTTTGAAAGAATTAGAAGAGGGCTGATGTGCCAAGATCCAAGGAAGGATGGGGGAATTTGAGTTCATCTCAAGGAACTCTGATGGCCAACTTCAAATTGGCCTTTTTGTAGGGTCTTGTGGGCCATGATATAGATTTTGGACTTCATTCTAAGTACAGATGGAAGACATCAAAGCAGAGGAGTAACAAGATGTAATTTATATCCATGACAAGGAATAGACTGTGGGAGAGTTTGGATTGGAAGGCTGGTCACTGCATCAGCCCTGGTGAAAGATAAAGGTGGCTTGAACTAAGGACACAGAAGTAGAGATGGTGTGAAGCAGTTGGCTTGGGTTACATTTTGGAGAGAGAGCTTAGAACACTTGCTGATAGATTTGATGCAAGAGTGAGGGAAAGAGACAAATCAATTACGACTCATAACTTTGGTGCTTGCGAAAACTGTGTTCGTTTAATGACTTAATTGCTGTTGTCCCCACTAGATATAGCCTCCATGAGGACAGGAACCTTGTCTCCTTTATTCACTGTGCATACCCACTGACTAGCATAAGAGCTGGCAAGCCACAGAGGAGGTGTCTCAAAATATTACTGGATAATTTAATAATTATTATACACCATTAACATTACCTGAATTATTTGCTGAAAAGATTGCCCTGTATGTTGTATTTTTATAAATTTTTTGACATTTTAACATATAAAACCCTAAATATATTTAGATTTATACTGCATTTTTTAGTATAGACTTAAGTCCATTTATTTATTGCTTTGTGATTTCTTTCGTGGTGTCTAAAATATCATTCCCCATCTTTGTGATTTCTTTCATGGTGTCTAAAATATTCCCCATCCAAAGGTTTGAATAATAATCAGTTCTGCTTCTTATGTGCTTACAATTGTAATTTTCTGTTTACTTCTTTAAAAAAAATACCCTGAAATTTAGTTTTTAAATTATATAAGGGCCTAAACTGATTTTTTTCTAAATTGCTAACTAATTACTTCAACTTAATTAACCCATGTCTTTCTCTTAAAAAAGTCTTTTCTTATTGAATGCTTACAAATGATCGTCTATTGCTAAATGTTTATTTTAGTACCAACCACATAAGGATATTTAAATATACGTTTATATTAATTTGTACAATTTGAAATTCTGTTTTGCGGTCACGTTAGCCCTATGTCAGATGTTCAGAATAGCCACGTGGGGTGGGTGGATACCATATGGGACAGTGCAGAATTAGAGAACATTTCCATCATCACAGAAAGTTTTATCAGATATTGCTACTCTAGAGAGTTCTTTTTTCAAATTCCTAAAACTTTTACAAAGATTTAGAAAATAGAATAACATGATATATTTAACCTACTTTGGGAATTATGACATCTTTATAATACTTGGTTTCTACTTCTAGGAGTGTGTTATACAGCCACATTTGTAAAATAAGTTCTTTTTTTCTCTCATTAAATTTTTAATTTCTTTCAATGTCATATATTGTTTGTATGAGATTAATCCTAAGAGGTTTTAATGTTCGAAATTGTTTAATATGTCTTTAATTCTTCTTTCAACCATTTTTCAATTTAAGTACTCTACGTTAATTTGTTAAAATATAGTAAGATTTTACAGGAGAAATCTTGTATTTTACTGTATTTTCAAGTTTATTAATATAATGATTTCCTTGACTTAAAAAATCTGATTTACTGTCTTTTACTCTTCAAATTTTATATACTTGTGTATATAAATTCCCAAAGGTTTAAAAATTTTTAAGTAATTATCAATTTTTATTCAGGTTCCCCTCACTTTTCATAAAACATCTCGGAGCCTGTCTACTTTGAGACATTTTGATGCTTTAAGATGATTTTGTGGTTTCCTTCTATGACCTTCCATATGCATTTCATCATTTACCTTCAGGGTATCTTGTTTGCTTCACTGTGGAGTTCTTACTGGTCATTTTGCTGCCTCTCCTAGGTACTCTGAAGTCAGAAAATGAGTAATAGAAGCAGCTAGTATTTGAATGCAAAACTAGCAAAACCATATTGTTTATACTTTTTAAAAGTTTTAAAGAAAAACTCTAAGTCATTTTAACATTCTGTATCATTTCTATTTGTACTGCTTTGTAATATAATTTACTTTTTTTTAACGTCTTTATTGGAGTATAATTGCTTTACAATGGTGTGTTAGTTTCTGCTTTATAACAAAGTGAATCAGCTATATGTATACATATATTCCCACATCCTCTCCCTCTTGTGCCTCCCTCCCGCCCTCCCTACCCCACCCCTCTAGGTGGTCACACAGCACCGAGCTGATCTCCCTGTGCTATGTGGCTGCTAATTTACTTTAATAAACTATTTGAATACCTAATATTTGGTCAGTGTTTGTAAGTATTTTATAAATTCTTATAAAGATTTATTCTTTGTTTATAGGAACCAGAATATCTAACATCTAGTTTTGTGCATATAGGTTCTATTTTGTTAATTATGTTGTTCAAATTCTTTATATCCTTATTTTTTGGTTCCGCATGTATAGCATTGTGTTAATGGCTTAATGTTTTCCACTCAATGGTATTGATTTTTTTAATCAATACCCTATAACTTGAATTTGCTAAATCCTTAAATCTTGCATGATACTAGTATTGTCAGCATAAATTTTTGTCTGTGTTTTCACATGGAAACATCTTTAACCGTTTCACATGTTCAATGAAAAAATTACTATGCTTCTGTTTTTCATCCCAACCTTAAACTTGTTCAGTTATCTGTCCTGTTATATATTGCATTCTGTTTTTGTGCTCGTAATGATTATACTCTTTGTTTTTTTGAGTATATCGTTACTGCTTGGTTTTAATATCTTTAAACATATGGAAAGTAGAGGTCCTACTGAATGTTATCTTAAAGTATTACCCAATTTGTTTTTAAAAGTCTATTTTTATCTAATTATCAAAACCAAAATAATTTAGCTTCCTTTTAGAGAGGAATAAAAATTGGGTGCTTTGCCTTCTCTTCAACCCCACTTCCCTATTCTGTGTTAATCAAATTTATGTTTGCTAATCTTGTTAATATTTAATACCTTTTTAATATATGTTGTCTAATATTCTTTTTTTTTTACGGTAGTTCAAACAAGCATTTAGACACATTAGAATCAAACTTATTTGTAATTCAACATTTTTTTAAAGTATCTTTTTATTTTTAGTAAGTTTCAGTTTTCCCTGCAAATTATTTTTAAGCACAGTTTTCCCATTCTTTTTTTTTTTTTTTTTTTTTTTTGCGGTACATGGGCCTCTCACTGTTGTGGTCTCTCCTGTTGTGGAGCACAGGCTCCGGACACGCAGGCTCAGCGGCCATGGCTCATGGGCCCGGCCCCTCCGCGGCATGTGGGATCTTCCCGGACCGGGACACGAACCCGTGTCCCCTGCATCGGCAGACGGACTCTCAACCACTGCGCCACCAGGGAACCCCTTCCCATTCTTAATGGCTAGTAATTCATCTCTCTGAAATTGGGAAAGCATCTTTTAAATAAGGTCTGCAGAAATGATGTCTTATGATGTAGTGTCTGAGGCAGACACTGAGACTGCCTGATCTGAGCAGATCTGCGAGTGTTTTGGTCAACATCACATATAAATTTCAGAGTCAACTGAATATTATGTTCCTTTATAGCTTTTCCCTGTAAGATTGTGCTAGTTTTTCCTTCTGCTTTATGCCATTTATTTTTTCTTTTTAGGTGATTAACGTTGGCATAGCAATAGCTTTGGGGAGAGAAAGATAGACTTGGGGGTAAAAAGATGATTCTGTCTTTACTCTTGCTCTTTCACAATACAAGCATGAACTTGATATTGATTTTGGTTATTTTCCTTAATCTCAAGTATAGGGGCTTTCTTCCAGTCTAGAAATTCTTAATATACATAAATTCTTGATATTATACATATTGTCAATTCATCATTTCCTCAGTTTACTTAAATTTAGGCGTATATATTATTAGTGGGTTGCAGCTATATAACCAGTTTCCTCTAGTTGTCCTTTCCTACCTCTCATCTTTTTAACCTGTTTATATCTTTCTCTGCATTCTCATGTGGTTTCTCATCATTTGTCATCAACATCATTAATCCCACTTTTCTGGTGTGCTATGTATTGCTTATCATTATACTTTTTATTTTGGTTACTGTGATTTTATTGTGAGAGTCTTTTCTTATTATACATTTAGTTGGTTTGAAAGAATACCTTAATATCTTACTGAAAACATGAAGCATATTTTAAAAATATTTTTGCATTTTACAAAGTAAATATATTTCTGGGCAATACAGGGAAGGCTTTCCTTCTTAGTCATTAACATACTGTTTGTCTTACTTCAAAATTGCCCCCCCCCATCTCTAACCCCCAACTCCAGGGGCCCTTATTTTATATATATTTATTAACATACTGAAATGACAGAGATAGCCAGGCTGTAAAGCAGAGGGTCAGCACACTTTAGGATTTCTGTCGTCTCCTTCAGCTTTGTCCTGGTTGTTAGTTTTTTCTCCTTCTCAGAGGTAAAGACAGCAAAGCCAGGATGGTACAGAGTAGAGTGCCTTGCATGGTTCCTGGCCAGGGGCAGATAGATACTCAGTTCATGATGTTTTGTGATCTCCCTGAAGTTGCAGAGGGACCAAACTTGTGATACTTGTGGAAGGCTAGTCATGCTAAGGAACTTGATACACTGCAGATTTGGCCATAGGCGCTAGGTTCTTACCACAAATAATAGAAAATGAAATAGCCCAGAGTAGAGCTCTAAAGGATTTAGGAAGCTGGAGGATAAGTAGGTTCTAACAATCGGCAATACGCTCTTGTTCTTGTGCACTATCGTTGCTTCAGCCAATTTCATGAGGTTTTTAAAGAAGTGGCTTTGTGTCTTCATCCACACAAACATATTCTTAGAAATACACTTCTTGTTGTAGAAAATTGATTTTATTATCTAACCTATTTAATTTAATTTTATTTATTTATTTTATTATTTATTTATTTTTTTTGCGTTACGCGGGCCTCTCACTGTTGTGGTCTCTCCTGTTGCGGAGCACAGGCTCTGGACGCGCAGCCTCAGCGGCCATGGCTCATGGGCCCAGCCGCTCCGTGGCATGTGGGATCTTCCCGGACCGGGGCACAAACCCGTGTCCCCTGCATCGACAGGCGGACTCTCAACCACTGCACCACCAGGGAAGCCCCTATCTAACCTATTTTAGAAAGTTTTTTTTTAAACCCATATTTTTTTTCCTTCTTTGTTTTAAATTTGTTTAAATTTAATGGTTGAGTTAGTGGTCTGTCACAGTCTATTTATTTATTTATTAATCCATCTTTATCAGAGTATAATTGCTTCACACTGCTGTGTTAGTTTCTGTTGTACAACAAAGTGAATCAGTCATATGCATGTTACACAAGATGTTACTGTATCTTGTATATAGTAACAAGAGAGGTTGCTTTTAAAAA
Organism: Neophocaena asiaeorientalis asiaeorientalis; assembly: GCF_003031525.2. Taxonomy (NCBI): domain Eukaryota; kingdom Metazoa; phylum Chordata; class Mammalia; order Artiodactyla; family Phocoenidae; genus Neophocaena; species Neophocaena asiaeorientalis. The sequence goes on along the minus strand of NW_020174375.1, from coordinate 2,846,527 downwards.
TTTTTAAAACACAGTATGAATCTGAATTTTTCCTTGTTGATGTTTTCCTTGCTGATCTGTATAGTCCTTAAGTAATTCAACCAAATCAGGACAACTCAGCTCGCTTTGAGTTGTGTTAAACGCTTCAGACTATCTCTGACTTCCTCAATGAAGGAACTCTTCTCTCAATTTTGCAACCCTCCCAAACCTACATACAAAATACACTTTGCACTTTATTCCCTGTTTCACATATTGCTTCTTTCAAGGAGTTTGTGAAATTTTCAGTAGCTGTGTATAGAATCCTGGCAGATTTCTTGAGAACATTTTAGATTCTCAACTCATCAACAGCTCATGAAAAAGATCAGATCTACCTCCCACCCCCAACCCTATCCCTCACTGTAACTCTTCACTGACAGCCACATATGGTAAAAAACCAAACAAAACCAAAGGAAAAGGTAACAGTTTCCACAAGCTAATTTAGAACTGCCTCATTTGTGTCACAGTTAGCTCTCCGAAAAGCTTTGGGAAGCATGATGGAATGGAATTTCCCCACAGCTTCTGCATGAGCCAACTCTCCATATGGTACATGAATACTTCTCAAGAGCAATGGATAAAATAAATGTCCAGACTGATCTTGTATGTCTCTTCAGATGTGGAAAGGGGACCTTATAGAAAATGATGCTACAGAGTTAATGAGTTTTATTTTATATCATTGTACCCACCATAGCCTCCAAAATAGGATAAGGTGTTCTTGGGCAAAGCAGAACTAAATATAGAGGCACCAAATGATCTCAAGGGTTTACAGCTGAGAGATAATCGTCCATTCTTATCTTGCCCCTCATTCTATTGTAAGAATGTCATATCTCAGATCTGCTTCACTCTCCCCTTTATCCAGGCTTGGAACACTGATCACTAGTGTTCCAATGTGTGGTCTGTATTAGAATAACTTGAGACACAGGATTAAAATTCTGATTCCTGGGATCTCTCCCAGAGCTGCTGAATCTTTGGGAGTGGGGCTTGAAAGTCTGCATTTTCATCAAACATTCCATGTGAATCTAATTCACACTAAAGTTGGTGCTCATTACAATAGAGACTAGAGGATAAGACTTGGGATAAAGAGGAGGATGGCAGAACCAGCAATAGGCACCATGGTTTCCCTCTGAGGAAGCAGAGGCCATCAGAGTGTGTTTTCACAAATGTTTCTTTAGACTCCTTTAATACTTAAGCTAGGAACTTCCCTGGCGGTCCAGCAGTTAAGACTCCACGCTTCCACGGCAGGGGGCATGGGTTTGACCCCCGGTCTGTGGAACTAAGATCCCACATGCTGCGTGGTGTAGCCATAAAGTAAAAAAAATATATAATTAATTAATTTAAAAATACTTGAGCTAAGTGTTAGCGGGATCCAAGATAGAAGGCTGGAATGGGAAAGATGGTGTGGGGTGGAGTGGTGCTGGGTGACAGGTGCATACTTCCTTTTCACTGTCAGAAAGCATAGGGTAATAATAACAGCTCAGGTGGGGGGGGATCAGATTGAATCTCTATAGTTAATAGTGAATGTCATCCATTATTTGATTTAATTTCTTGCATTTTCTGGTAAGATTGACTTGTTTATATTTTTTCAAGTCAAGAGTAAAATATTTTAGGTATATAAAAGCAGGGAATTAGGGGGCTGATAGAATGAGGTTTTTACACAATGACAGAAAAATTAAATCTGAGCTAGGGAAAGATTATTAATATATAAAAATCATCCATATAGTTTGCTTCATGCTGTTTATAGTGTACTGGTTCTAAATAGTAATTGCCCAATAGAAAATAACAGCAAAGAAGAACAACAAAACTAGACCAAAAGCAAACTAAAAAAAAATGAAAAAACATGAATTCATGTTTAAGGTGAACTTTTTTGAAGGCAGGAAGTTGTTTATTTCTAGCTTATTCAAGTTAGATGTGTTTGTCTGTTTTATAAGAGTTAGAAAACATGGATTTAAGAGTGCAAATTCTTCTGTACTTGTTGCCAATGCATTGAATATTAGGCAAGTCCTGATAATTCTGATATTCTGGAATTTTCTATTTGGAAGGAAGGAATGTGCATTTCTTTGGCTCAAGTGAGAGGGTGATTGGGGTTGAATAGCTGCTGGTGAGAACCTTTCTAAGTTTTTATTAAGTATGGCTATATAATCAGTATTGAAATAAGAACTTTATAACTTACCACCTTCAATAGAGTTAGTAAATTCATTTGTACTCTTACAGCTTAAAGGAAAAAATGAAATTCTATTCAATTGGGAAAGAAGCTGCCATGACCAGTTTTTTTCCCCTCATATGATATATATATATATACACACATACACATATGCATGTGTATGTGTATATATATATATGCCATATAGATGCTTATTCCAGAAGTGCATAGGAGAACGTCTCCTGGAGGCTGGTGCAGGGTTTACAACTCAGACACTGGAGGGCTGCGAGTCACCACGGGGAGTTCATTTATGTGAGCTCTCCACCTTTTGGCTTACCCTATAACTTCTGCCTGTAAAGGTGCTTGCTTTTATTCCATTGTAGGCTTTGTTGCCAAAGACAGAGGATATTTTCTTTTTAAGAGAGCCCTTAGATGCTTCCTCCACATTGCCACTGCTGGAGCAGGGTGGATAAACTCGCTTTGTTATCACTGGCACCCTACCTGCTCTCCTAATTCTCCAGAAAGCAAGTGTTCTTAAAAATATAGCTATATTGAGTGCCTCTGTGTCTTTAGGTACTCTTTTAATGTGTTAGTATAAAATAAAAGTCTTTTTCAACATATGTCTTATGGAGAAGTGCTTTCTGGGGCCTCTTGAGATGTCACAAGCACTGAATCGAGGTACCTTTATGGTGATTTAATGACAACACAGAACACTTGTTATAAAGTGCCCTTTTGATATATATCCCAGGGCATGGCACAGTTAGAGCCGGGTGAACATGTTGATTTTGTTTTCACCTTCACTCACCGAGCTCCACGCCCCGTGCCCCGCATCGTCTTGTTAGGGTTTTATAACTATAGATCTGGTTTTCTTCATCCCCCAAAGATGAAAGCAATCTGCCAGAACGGAAATTTGGAAAATTACACATACACCTGTGAAATTAGGCAAATTCTTACAAAGTGAGTATTCCAACCAATGCACAGGATCCACAACAATGCCTTGTTTTGTGTGAGGAATTGTTTTTCTGGCTGTGCAGAGAACATGTGTGCAGGACTGTACAGGCTTAGAGAGAATATTCATCATTATTTACTGTGTCAAACCCAAAAGGAGGGCCAAACTGTCAGCATTCCAGGAGCAGGAGACCACACCTATTGGTGAAAAATGGAACAGATTTCTGTAGTTGCCCTCACCTTAACTGTTCCGTTCAAGGTGGTGGTGCTAGGACGTGTAGTTTTGTGAGCCACAAATGTAGGTTAACAATGAAGGTTAGCCACGACGTTGCTCCATAAAATTCCGGAGACCACACTTGGGTTGTGCCCCGGCCTGATTATAATCAGGGGTTGGAGCGAGGGATGATGAGTGGAGGAATGTGTGTGATCTGGCTGGGACCTCTTGCTTCACACTGATTGCCACCGATTGATGGGCTTGCTCTGCCTGACTGGGCAGAATACCTTTTATTCTGCCAAGGAAATACCTTCCTTTTTATCTCATGAGACGCTAGACCCTCAGAATAGGAGGATAAGGAGAGTGCCGTGCTGTTTGAAGCTTTTGGGCTTCAAAAGACTCACACAGCAGACAGTACTTTTTAAAAATTGAGATGCTGTCCCCATTTGTAGAAAGACTTTTTTTCTATACCGTAGACAGACACACATGAGGAGCTTTTTAGTCAAACTTCCTGATCAATTGTTTCCGTTATCCAGGACTCCTAGGAGGGTATGAAGAAGTAACATTTGGGATCAGCCTGAAGCAGCTACAGTCTATTCCATGTCATCCCAGAATTGTCTGAAATGATGTGATTGGAGCACTTGCTGGACTCTGGCATTATTTGGGAGAACAATTAACCAGCACTAAATAAACACACCTAACCTGCCAGTAATCGAGAGTGACTAAACTGAGTGGCCCAGGTGAAAAGTATTTTGGTCACAGACAATCAGCTACAGTAAACAAGGTGTCTATGCTTAACTTGGGCATCTTTTTTTTAATAAATCTTTATTGGAGTATAATTGCTTTGCAATACTGTGTTAGTTTCTGTTGCAAACCAAAGTGAATCAGCCACATGCATACGTATGTCCCCATATCCCCTCCCACTTGACCCTCCCTCCAGCCCTCCCTATCCCACCCCTCTAGGTGGTCACAAAGCACCGAGCTGATCTCCCTGTGCTATGTGGCTGCTTCCCACTAGCTATCTGTTTTACGTTTGGTAGTGTATATATGTCCATGCCACTCTCACTTCACCCCAGCTTCCCCCTCCCACCCCGTGTCCCCAAGTCCATTTTCTATGTCTACGTCTTTATTCCTGCCCTGCAACTAGGTTCATCAGTACCATTTTTTTTTTTAGATGCCATACATATATGTGTTAGCATACGGTATTTGTTTTTCTCTTTCTGATTTACTGCACTCTGTATGACAGATTCTACGTCCATCCACTTCACTACAAATAACTCAATTTCATTTCTTTCTATGGCTGAGTAATATTCCACTGTATATATGTGCCACATCTTCTTTATCCATTCATCTGTTGTTGGACATTTAGGTTGCTTCCATGTCCTGGCTATTGTGAATAGTGCTGCAGTGAACATTGTGGTACATGTCTCATTTTGAATTATGGTTTTCTCAGGGTATTATGCCCAGTAGTGGGATTGCTGGATCATATAGTAATTCTATTTTTAGATTTCTAAGTAACCTCCATACTGTTCTCCATAGTGGCTGCATCAATTTACATTCCCACCAGCAGTGCAAGAGAGTTCCCTTTTCTCCACACCCTCTCCAGCATTTACTGTTTGTAGATTCTTTGATGATGGCCATTCTGACCGGTGTGAGGTGATACCTCATTGTAGTTTTGATTTGCATTTCTCTAATAATTAGTGATGTTGAGCATCTTTTCATGTGCCTCTTGGCCATCTGTATGACTTCCTTCGTGAAATGTCTATTTAGGTCTTCTGCCCATTTTTTAATTGGATTGTTTGTTTTTTTGATATTGAGCTCCATGAGCTGTTTGTATATTTTGGAGATTAATCCTTTGTCTGTTCTTTCATTTGCAAATATTTTCTCCCATTCTGAGGGTTGTCTTTTTGTCTTGTTTAGGGTTTCCTTTGTTGTGCAAAAGCATTTAAGTTTAATTAAGTCCCATTTGTCTTTTTTGGTTTTATTTCTGTTACTCTAGGAGGTGGGTCAAAAAGGTCTTGCTGTGGTCTATGACAGAGTGTTTTTCCTGTGTTTTCCTCTAAGAGTTTTATAGTGTCTGATCTTTTTTTTTTATTATTCTTTTCTTTTATTTATTTATTTATTTTAACATCTCTATTGGAGCATAACTGCCCTACAATGGTGTGCTAGCTTCTGCCTTACAACAAAGTGAATTAGCCATAAATATACATACATCCGCATCTGCCCATTTTTGGATTGGTTGTTTGTTTTTTTGATATTGAGCTGCATAAGCTGCTTGTATATTTTGGAGATTAATCCTTTGTCAGTTGCTTTGTTTGCAAATATTTTCTCCCATTCTGAGGGTTGTCTTTTCATCTTGTTTATGGTTTCCTTTGCTGTGCAAAAGGTTTTAAGTTTCATTAGATCCCATTTGTTTATTTTTGTTTTTATTTCCCTTTTTCTAGGAGGTGAGTCAAAAAGAATCTTGCTGTGATTTATGTCATAGAGTGTTCTGCCTGTTATCCTCTAAGTGTTTTATAGTGTCTGGCCTGACAGTTAGGTCTTTAATCCATTTTGAGTTTATTTTTGTGTATGGTGTTAGGGAGTGTTCTAATTTCATTCTTTTACATGTAGCTGTCCAGTTTTCCCAGCACCACTTATTGAAGAGGCTGTCTTTTGTCCATTTTGTATACTCTTGCCTCCTTTATCAAAAATAAGGTGACCATCTGTGCATGGGTTTATCTCTGGGCTTTCTATCTTGTTCCATTGATCTATATTTCTGTTTTTGTGCCAGTAGCATACTGTCTAGTTTACTGTAGCTTTGTAGTATAGTCTGAAGTCCAGAAGCCCGATTCCTCCAGCTCTGTTTTTCTTTCTCAAGATTGCTTTGGCTGTTCGGGGTCTTTTGTGTTTCCATACAAATTGAAAGATTTTTTGTTCTAGTTCTGTGGAAAATGCCATTGGTAGTTTGATAGGGATTGCATTGAATCTGTAGATTGCTTTGGGTAGTATAGTCATTTTTACAATGTTGATTTTTCCAATCCAGAAACATGGTATATCTCTCCATCTGTATGTAACATCTTTAATTTCTTTCATCAGTGTCTTATAACTTTATGCATACAGGCCTTCTGTCTCCTTAGGAAGGTTTTTTCCTAGGTATTTTATTCTTTTTGTTGTGGTAAATGGGAGTGTTTCCTTAATTTCTCTTTCAGATTTTTCATCAGTAGTTTATAGGAATGCAGAGATTTCTGTGCATTAATGTTGTATCCTGGTATGTTACAAGATTCACTGATTAGCTCTAGTAGTTTTCTGGTAGCATCTTTAGGATTCTTTATGTATAGTATCATGTCATCTGCAAATAGTGACAGCGTTACTTCTTCTTTTCTGATTTGGATTCCGTTGATTTATTTTTCTTCTCTTATTGCTGTGGCTAAAACGTCCAAAACTATGTTGAATAATAGTGGTGAGAGTGGACAACTTTGTCTTGTTCTTGATCTTAGAGGAAATGGTTTCAGTTTTTAACCATTGAGAACAATGTTGGCTGTGGATTTATCATATGTGGCCTTTATTATGTTGATGTAAGTTCCCTCTATGACTACTTTCTGGAGGGTTTTTAATCATAAATCCGTGTTGAATTTTGTTGAAAGCTTTTTCTGCATCTATTGAGATTATCATATGGTTTTTCTCCTTCAATTTGTTAATATGGTTTATCACATTGATTGATTCACATATATTGAAGAATCCTTGCATTCCTGGAATAAACCCCACTTGATCATGGTGTATGATCCTTTTAATGTGCTTTTGGATTCTGTTTGCTACTGTTTTGTTGAGGATTTTTGCATGTATATTCATCAGTGATATTGGCCTATAGTTTTCTTTCTTTGTGACATCTTTGTCTGGTTTTGGTACCAGGGTGATGGTGGCCTCGTAGAATAAGTTTGGGAGTGTTCCTCCCTCTGCTATATTTTGGAAGAGTTTGACAAGGATAGGTGTTAGCTCTCCTCTAAACGTTTGATAGAATTTGCCTGTGAAGCCATCTAGTCCTGGGCTTTTGTTTGTTGGAAGATTTTTAATCGCAGTGTCAATTTCAGTGCTTGTGATTGGTCTGTTTAAATTTTCTGTTTCCTCCTGGTCCAGCCTTGGCAGGTTGTGCTTTTCTAAGAATGTGTCCATTTCTTCCACTTTGGCCATTTTGTTGGCGTATAGTTGCTTGTAGTAATCTCTCATGATCCTTTGTATTTCTGCAGTGTCAGTTGTTACTTCTCCTTTTTCATTTCTAATTCTATTGATTTGAGTCTTCTCCCTTTTTTTCTTGATGAGTCTGACTAATGGTTTATCAGTTTTGTTTATCTTCACAAGGAAACAGCTTTTAGTTTTATTGATCTTTGCTATTGTTTCCTTCATTTCTTTTTCATTTATTTCTGATCTAATCTTTATGATTTCTTTCCTTCAGCTAACTGGGGTTTTTTTGTTCTTCTTTCTCTAATTGCTTGAGGTGTAAGGTTAGGTTGTTTATTTGAGATGTTTCTTGTTTCTTGAGGTAGGATTATATTGCTATTAACTTCCCTTTTAGAACTGCTTTTGATGCATTCCATAGGTTTTGTGTCGTCGTGTTTTCATTGTCACTTGTTTCTAGGTATTTTTTTTATTTCCTCTTTGATTTCTTCAGTGATCTCTTTGTTGTTTAGTAGTGTATTTAGTGTATTGTTTAGCCTCTATGTGTTTGTGTTTTTTATGGATTTTTTCCTGTAATTGATACCTAGTCTCATAGCATTGTTTTCAGAAAAGATACTTGATACGATTTCAGTTTTCTTAAATTTACCAAGGCTTGATTTGTGACCCAAGGTATGATCTGTCCTGGAGAATGTTCCATGAGCACTTGAGAAGAAAGTGTATTCTGTTGTTCTTGGATGGAATATCCTATAAATATCAATTAAATCCATCCTGTTTAATGTATCATTTAAAGCTTGTGTTTCCTTATTTATTTTCATTTTGGATGATCTGTACATTGGTGAAAGTGGGGTGTTAAAGTCCCCTACTATGATTGTATTACTGTCGAGTTCCCCTTTTATGACTGTTAGCATTTGCCTTATGTATTGAGGTGCTCCTATGTTGGGTGCATAAATATTTAAATTTGTTATATTGTCTTCTTGAATTGATCCCTTGATCATTATGTAGTGTCCTTCTTTGTCTCTTTTAATAGTCTTTATTTTAAAGTCTATTTTCTCTGATATGATAATTGCTACTCCAGTGTTTTTTTGATTTCCATTTACATGGAATATGTTTTTCCATCCCTTCACTTTCAGTCTGTATGTGTCCCTAGGTCTGAAGTGGGTCTCTTGTAGGCAGCATAAATACGGGTCTTGTTTTTGTATCCATTCCGCCAGTCTATGTCTTTTGGTTGGAGCATTTAATCCATTTACGTTTAAGGTAGTTATTGATATGTATGTTCCTATTACCATTTTCTTAATTGTTTTGGCTTTGTTATTGTAGGTCTTTTCCTTCTCTTGTGTTTCTGCTTAGAGAAGTTCCTTTAGCATTTGTTGTAAAGCTGGTTTGGTGGTGCTGAATTCTCTTAGCTTTTGCTTGTCTGTAAATGTTTTAATTTCTCTGTTGAATCTGAATGAGATACTTGCTGGGTAGAGTAATCTTGGTTGTAGGTATTTCCCTTTCATCACTTTAGATATCTCCTGCCGCTCCCTTCTGGCTTGCAGAGTTTGTGCTGAAAGATCAGCTGTGAACCTTATGGGGATTCCCTTGTATGTTATTTGTAGTTTTTCCCTTGCTGTTTTTGATATTTTTTCTTTGTATTTAATTTTTGATAGCTTGATTAATATGTGTCTTGGCGTGTTTGTCCTTGGATTTATCCTGTATGGGACTCTCTGTGCTTCCTGGACTCGATTGACTATTTCCTTTCCCATATTAGGGAAGTTTTCAACTCTAATCTCTTCAAATATTTTCTCAGTCCCTTTCTTTTTCTCTTCTTCTTCTGGACCTCCTATAATTCGAATGTTGGTGCATTTAATGTTGTCCCAGAGGTCTCTAAGTATGTCCTCAATTCTTTTCATTCTTTTGTCTTTATTCTGCTCTGTGGTAGTTATTTCCACTCTTTTATCTTCTAGGTCACTTATCCATTCTTCTGTCTCAGTTATTCTGCTATTGATTCCTTCTAGAGCATTTAAATTTCATTTATTGTGTTGTTCATCATTGTTTGTTTGCTCTTTAGTTCTTTAGGTCCTTGTGAAATGTTTCTTGTATTTTCTCCATTCTAGTTCCAAGATTTTGGATCATCTTTACTATCATACTCTGAATTCTTTTTCAGGTAGACTGCCTATTTCCTCTTCATTTGTTTGGTCTGATGAGTTTTTACCTTGGTGCTTCATCTGCTGTGTGTTTCTCTGTCTTCTCATTTTGCTTAACTTACTGTGTTTTGGGTCTCCTTTTCACTGGCTGCAGGTTTGTAGTTCCCATTTTCTTTTGGTGTCTTTTCGTGTGGCTAAATTTGCTTCAGTGGGTTGTGTAGGTGTCCTGGTGGAGGGGACTATTGCCTGTGTTTTGGTGGATGAGGCTGGATCTTGTCTTTCTGGTGGGCGGGGCCATGTCTGATGGTGTGTTTTGGGGTGTCTGTGCACTTATTATTACTTTAGACACCCTTTCTCTAATGGCTGGGATTATGTTCCTGTCTCGCTAGTTGTTTGGCATAGTGTGTCCAGCACTGTAGCTTGCTGGTCGTTGAGTGGAGCTAGGTCTTAGCGTTGAGATGGAGATCTCTGAGAGAGCTTTTGCCATTTGATATTACATGGAGTTGGGAGGTCCCTGCTGGACCAATGTCCTGAACTCGGCCCTGCCATCTCAGAGGAACAAGCCTGACACCCACCCAGAGCACCAAGACCCTGTCAGCCACATGGCTCAGAAGAATAGGGAGAAAAAAAGAAAGAAAGAAAGAAAAAATAGAATAAAATACAATAAAGTTATTAAAATAAAAATTTTTTAAATATAAGGAAAAAATTAAAAAGAAAGAAAGAAGAGGACAACCAAACCAAAAAACAAATCCACCAATGATAACAAGCGCTAAAAACTATACAAAAAAAAAAAATGGACAGACAGAACCCTAGGACATATGGTAAAACAAAGGTATACAGACAAAAATCACACAAAGAAGGATACACATACACTCAAAAAAGAGAAAAATTAAAAAAAATTATATATCTATGTATATAAAAAAAGAGCAACCAAATCAATAAACAAATGTATCCATGATAATAAACTGTAAATACTAAACTAAGATAAACATAAAACCAGAAACAAATTAGATGCAGAAAGCAAACCGGAAATCTACAGTTGCTCCCAAAGTCCATTGCCTTAATTTTGGGATGATTTGTTGTTTATTCAGGTATTCCAGAGATGCAGGGTACATGAAGTTGATTGTGGAGATTTAATCCTCTGCTCCTGAGGCTGCTGGGAGAGATTTCCCTTTCTCTTCTTTGTTCACACAGCTCCTGGGGTTCAGCTTTGGACTTGGACCTGCCTCTGTGTGTAGGTCACCTGAGGGCATCTGTTCCCCACCCAGAGAGGACAGGGTTAAAGTCGCAGATGATTAAGTGGCTCTGGCTCCCTCAGGCCGGGGAGAGGGAGGGATACGGGGTGAGCCTGAGGCAGCAGAGGCTGACCTGATGTTGCAACAGCCTGAGGCATGCTGTGTGTTCTCCCAGGGAAGTTGTCCCTGGATCATGGGACCCTGGCAGTGGTGGGCTGCATAGGGTCCCGGGAGGGGAGGTGTGGATAGTGACCTGTGCTTGCACACAGGCTTCTTGGTGGCTGCAGCAGCAGCCTTAGCATCTCATGCCTGTCTCTGGGGTCCGTGCTGATAGCCGTGGACCACACCCATTTCTGGAGCTCATTTAGGTGGTGCTCTGAATCCTCTCTCCTCACGCACCCTGAAACAATGGTCTCTTGCCAATTAGGCAAGTCCAGAGTTTTTCCCGGCCTCCCTCCCAGCGAGCTGTGGCGCACTAGCCCCCTTCAGGCTGTGTTCACACAGCCAAACCCAGTCCCCTTCCTGGGATCCAACCTCCGAAGCCCGAGCCTCAGCTCCCCGCCCCCACCTGCCCCAGCATCTGAGCAGACTAGCCTCTCGGGCTGGTGAGTGCTGGTCGGCACGATCCTCTGTGTGGGCATCTCTTTGTCTGAGGTCTTCTGCCAGCATTCAGTAGGTGTTCTGTAGTTGTTCCACATGTAGATGTATTTCTGATGTATTTGTTGGGAGGAAGGTGATCTCCGTGTCTTACTCCTCTGCCATCTTGAAGCAAGATATTTATTCTTTTTAACAGTTCATTAATTCTGGAGCCTTTCTAGTTGCACAGAAGTACAAATACGAGAAACAGAGATTTGGGGCAGCCATTTCTAGGGACAGCAAGTGGTAGGTTTATAGTGTCTGATCTTACATTTAGGACTTTAATCCATTTTGAGTTTATTTTTGTGTATGGTGTTTGGTAGTGTTTTAATTTCATTCTTTTACATGTAGCTGTCCAGTTTTCCCAGCACCACTTATTGAAGAAGCTGTCTTTTCTCCATTGTATGTTCTTGTCTCTATCGTAAATTAGGTGACCATATGTGCGTGGGTGTGTCTCTGGTCATTCTATCCTGTACCATTGTTCTATGTTTCTGTTTTTGTGTCACTACCGTACTGTCTTGATTGTTGTAGCTTTGTGGTATAGTTTGAAGTTGGGAAGTCTGAATCATGGAGCCTGTATTAATTGCAAAATATTATACTGTTTCTATTAAATGATAACAAAAAATATAATTTGTACTGTTACAAAGTAACTTCTAGCATTTATATTCCTGCACAGTTGTTCTCAAACTTGAGCATGTATCAGAATCACCTGAAGGGTTTGTTAAAACACAGATTGATGTACCTCACCCTCAGAGTTTCTGAAATTAGATCTGGGGTGGAGTCTGACAGTTAATTTTGGATTTCTACCAAGTTCTCTGGTGACGTTTAATGTTGCTGGTCCAGGGATGACATTTAGAGAATTACTGTTTGCTGTCAAACTGTAGTCAGACAGTGAAATCATGCATCATTTTGAGAGCAGTTATTTTATAAAATGTTTTTTTAGAAGGTTCAGTGAGTAATTAATTGCACATGTAAAGAATCATTTTAATAAAGCAGGGTCAGAAAGGGTGTTATTAAACTGAAGGAATAAGTAGAGGGAAATTGATCTATGTGATGAGGTGGGGGTTATCAGATTCAAATTTTATTAAGAAGAAAAAAAAATTTATATATACGGTGACCAAAACCTGATGCAAATATTTTTATTGATTTTTCTTTGTAATTAAAAAAATTCCCCCAAATCTTTGTGGTGATATTTTTCTTTTATTTCCTGCATGTAGCCATATGCTTGCTGTATATTTTCATAGGACACAGACATGTTGCTTATGAGACAAATGCATACTGAATGTTTTTAAGGACCATATTGATTCATCTTTGCCTTGTGAAATTGTTTAAGAAATTAGTAATCAGAGTCCTTTGTTTAGTATCTGTTGTCTGGCTAGTGTTTTTGTTGTTATTGTGGACTTTTAAAAAAATCAATATATACATTGTCTTTGATTTGCTCTAGAAAGAGAAAGAAATGTATATCCATTCTAGAGTCAGAAGGCTACAGACTCCCCTTTCCCCCTGTTTTTCATATCTCCATTTAAATAAGATAATCTATAAAAAAATAACATCTCTTTTACTTATACTAATTTAATTTTGTTCTATAACTATGTAGGATATTATTAACTAGTTTTTCAGAATTTAGTTTGTTAGATAAGAATACTAGCTATATTTTGATGGTGCTTTGAAGTTTCTAAAGAAAATGGATGTTTTTTCTTGTACAAGTCTATAAAATTATGTTTTGATTAATTCACCTAAGAAATATTTATCACCCACATATCATATCTAAGAGGTTCTGTGGATAGGTTCAAATCCTTTTTTTTTCTTAGTCATAGTGCTTTTAAAAATGAAATGTACTGTATTCATATTCTGGGTAATACCTGATGTTTTGTTGTGACAGCAGGATTCCCTTTGGGGAAAATTTTCTGCTTGCCTGATTCCACATCCCCCAAAAAACTTCTGGCAGGCTGTGGGTAGATGGCACCTGATTTGAACAACCATGAAAGGACTGATAGCAGAATAAACTTCCTCCAACAATATATTGGATTGGCTAAAAACTTCGTTTGGGTTTTTCCATAGGGGAAAAACCCGAACGAACTTTTTGGCCAACCTAATAATTAGTAATAATTAAAGCTATGCATCTAGATCTTTTAAAATAATTGACCTAGTATTATCCTCCTTGATTTGGTCTTCAATATTATGACAATTAAATTCAACTAAAAATTCTTATTTGAATAACTGTGAATTAAATGACATGGTTAAATGCTGGGTACCATACTTCCTCCTTCCAGTCACAGATGGAGGTAAGATAGAATTATATCAGAGGAAAAAGAAAAATGTACAAATAACTGGAATTTAAGATATCTAAGAAGCCTTTCCTGCCTTCCTCATGTTAAAATGGAGTATCTTTTTAAAAAAAATAAATTGCATGCATTGTATGCATAAAGTTTGTCTCCTTCACCCAGTTATCCACTCACTTCTGGCTGGGACCATCCACCTTGTTTGTATACTGCTGTTAACCCAGCACCCCACACAGTGCCTGCCACGTGCTTCACCCACAGTAGTAAATATTGGTTAGATGAATAACAAATGAATGAATAAATACTGGAAAGTCTCATAAAGAGAGCAAAATAATATACCAGACTTTCATCTATTGTACTTATTACCAGTTAAGGGCTTTTTATTATTGAAATACATCACAATCATAAGAAATATACAGTTTTAGTAATGAATATACTTTCATGTTTCTTTATGATAGAGTTACTGTCTTCAGTAAGCTTTATGGGGCTCTGGACTGAGACCTGATTACAAAATATGTGGATTTCAGTGACATCTCTGTCACTGACTTCCTGGGTCAATGCACAAGGCGGTTATTAATGAACTGATTTTTTTCAATGCCTGAGAGTAAATTAGTCATTAGAGATTCTGGTTCAAATTTATCTGGATTTTCTCATCTGACTTTGTTTTTCCTGTGATGTCAGTGTTTACTATGTAAGATTAGTTGCTGCTTGCTGGGTTTGCATATATTCTAAGCAAAATTATTTTCTTGTTAGCATTATTCACTTAATTTGAAAGTTCCCAAAACAAAGCATTTCAGGGGAAAAAAATTAAAGAATTTAAAGTGTTCTCAGATTTACATATAAGAAGTGTTAATACTGCCATCTAATAAAAATTGCCAAAAACCTTGTAGCAAAGAATATTACTCTATTTTTATAAAATCAAAGAGTTCATTGTTTCCCCTAAAGAAACAATTTGAATAAAACCTGACCCTCTTCTCTTCTTTTTAAAATGGAGCATGGTCAAATTGAACCCTCCATTAAAAATTCTCTAATATCTTTTTTTTGCATTAACATTTCAAAACTCAATTTAAATATTCACAGATCTCATTTTTAATAAACTTAACAAATTCAGGTAATTTCCTTCAACTTTATAGATTGAAGGACAGCAGTTGGTACAGATATAAAAAAGATGCACAGCTATGAGCAAAGCCCCAAATCAATTATATATAAGAAATAACCTAACACATGGAAAGAAATTAATCAAAAAGAAGAATTTCTACCATGTGATTCTCTGGTCTGCTACCTGCAGGCAACAAACGCAAATGAAAAAAAAATCAACATTCTTCTGGCAGATAAGAGAAAAATTAATAAAAATGTTTCCTTCCTACTAGATCCCCTGATACAACTATTGTTAAAAGTGAGTGACTGCAGGAAGAACTTGCTCACTTAAAATACTACTTTTTTATACTACAGAAATAAGGTTTTATTCTTGCTGTTAAGCTCCATTACATGAGTGAGTATGGATTTGCACTGTCCAAAGAGCATCCCTCTTCCCTGCCCCTTCGCATTAAATGGCTCTGTGGGATATGCATGAGACAAATGTAATAGGAACCAAGTGAGTAGCATTTTGAGGTGTGCCTACAGGATAATTATGATTTATAAGGAGTCTGAGTGTAGCAGCTGAAAACTCTAAGAGGAACTACTGGGAGGTGCAAAATATGCGCCAGATAAAGTTAGTAAAAAGACATTAGTACTCTATGGGCTTCCCTGGTGGCGCAGTGGTTGAGAGTCCGCCTGCCGATGCAGGGGATACTGGTTTGTGCCCCGGTCCGGGAAGATCCCACATGCCGCAGAGCGGCTGGGCCCGTGAGCCATGGCCGCTGAGCCTGCGCGTCCGGAGCCTGTGCTCTGCAACGGGAGAGGCCACAGCAGTGAGAGGCCCGCGTACCGCAAAAAAAAAAAGAAAAAAGATATTAGTACTCTAAAGATAGAAATGTTCCTACTCCATAATGAGATGGGGAAGGATGCATTTTTGTGGTTTCTGCTTTTTAATTTAGAGTTGCATTTTTATTTTCCATTTCTAATTGAACAAACAGGCCATATTTGTACAGAACATATGAAACTAATAATCTTTCCTGTTAGAAGGGTTTTATGTTTTGTGTTTTATGAATACCATCCTGAAATTAACAAAGATACATGAGGCTAGAATACAGAGGATTTGGTAACGAGACATCCAATTTAAATATTAGTCTACTGCTGCATTTCTATCACATGTAGAGAATGTAACGTAAGTTTAGAATGGAAAATTCTATATCAACTCCCTCTTACCTGTCAACTAACATACAGCATACCTGTATAGAGTTTTGACGTATTTGTGTATTACATATTAAACGTAAACCAGAATTGATCTATTCCTAGTTTATCTTTTCATATTTACTTTTTGAAAGGTAGCATTACATGATAAATGTGGCCCAATTATTATGTAATAATTAAAGCATGGTATATATTATTGCTTAAATTGTCAGATTTGGAGATCTCTATTGTTTTATATGTATTAGAAGGTTTTACATACCTTCTTATTCCTTTATCTGAGTGGATCTTTTGCAAACAACTTTTAAGGAGCACAAAACAGGAGCTGGCAACTTGGAGACAATACACCATTTTCATTTTCATTAATTCATTAATATTTTGAGAAATTTATTTCATCACACGTATTCTTTGTTCTGTACATGAGTAAAATAATTTAATACAATTTTTTGGTGTAAGTTTTAATATTAATAATACTATCAGATATAAAAAATGATCTGAAATGGCATACCTTAAGAAGCACCAGAATAAAAAGGTGTGGGAATATTTGTGTATTTTTGGAGGAAACTCACCTAGCAGAATTTCTGAGCACACTGTGATGGATTATTGCAATTATTGGGAATGATAATATTTTAATTCGACTTTCTTCCCACCTGTCAGTTGCAATCAAGGCTGCCCAGTATTCTGAAACAGTCTCATTTTGCTAGGTGGCTAGTCTTGTGCAGCCTCTAGAATGCTCAGAATATTAATGCATGGAGAGGAGACTGAATGCTCTCTGTAGTTCCTTTGTGGCAAAGTGTCTGTCTTGTTTTAATCAAAAGGCATGCAAAACCTAACTAAAATAATTTATAATAAATTAATGCCAGTGAGTGCTTAAGAGAAAGAAACCCTTTTGGGGGATATTACATCAGAACCATAGAATTTGGCATTTCTTTCCCTTCTTCATACTTGGCGATGTATACTAATTTCTGTAGGATTTAATTTCTTTCTTGGGTGCCTCATTCTGAAGTGCTTTGAATTTATATGAACAAAGACAGTCTGACATTTAAGTGAGGATTAGTCTAGTTTATAGTAGGCTACCAAGGTAGGAAGTTTTTTATCAAGACAACATACGTTGAAAGACATGTATATTTGATTTAATATTTATGATGTTGATCTTTATCATTTTTTGCATAGCCTCCTTGTATTGCTTATTTTAATTCTCTTTTAATCCTTATATATCTCCTATATTTCTTCGCTAGAAAAAATATAGGAGGTATATTTTGTGTTTGTTTTGTTTTGTCATCTAGCTCTTCCTCCAGTGGTTTTGGATGGGTTTCAGGGATTTCTTTAACCCTGAAATCATAGCAAAAATTTTCTCATAAATTTATCTGGGGAGTAGATACTCTTCAAAGGTAAATTAATTTATCTGGGAAGTGCTTCTTAACCATACAAATCCAATTCTTGACTTTCATTTCATTCAGTGATTATGCTACCTTTGTGTACGGTAGGACTACTTAGTCTTGAACTCTCCTTTTGTCCTTTACCAACTCCAGATCACTGAAACAACCGCCAGATGAAAAATTCTCCCACACGTAGGCCCAGCTTTTGCAATATCGCTTTTGGTACCGGATAACTAAGGCTTTTTTAAACATTGGGAGCGTGATCATTACTGTCAGGTGTTGTGAATCTGCATGACACTTCTTAGCTTCAGGTTTATCTTTGGGGGGCAGAAGTAGCTGTGGTCAATTCAAATGGTTCCTGAGTACCCAGTTGTCTCCCTTTCTGAAAACAGGACTATCACTTTGCACCCACCAGAATCTTCCAGTGATCTGTATTATTCATCCAGTATAAAAGATGCCTCTGCATTCTGAGAGATGACTAACAGCGTTGTGGGCCCAACGTACAGCATCAGTGTATTCATAGCTTTAGGCTGTACAGTTAATTATTAGCATTTTTTAAATCAGGTAAATATTTATATATATAAACATTGACTATTCATTCTCGCGAGTGTGTTTGAATATCTGTAAATCAAAGGCAACTGAAGAGCTGAAATTCAGATTTCCTTACACTTGCCTGCCAAGTGGCCTCAATCAAAAGTAATTTTCTCCATGAGGGCACATAGAGCTCAGTCGTAAGACTTTTCTGAGTAGATATTATTATTTGTGTCAAATTACGTGCGGTGATTTTTCTGAAGTGGACTTCTGTGCTCACTAACCCATACACAGGAGGTTCCTTCATTCCCTCCTTCATTGGTGCTATTAATTGTACTTGTGCTTCAAGTGTCTCTTACCTTTTGAAATGTTAGTTTATAGCCACCGATTATCTGTAAGGTTTCCAGTTAAAGAAACATGCAATATAGAGAGTAGGGTGAGATCTAATCTTAAACCATAAATACTATACATTTTAAGAGAAATCTTTTTTGCCAGAGCCTGATTTGATAGCATGGCTAAAGAAATGGTTAGACATTTTAAAGTACAGTAAATTATATCAATCTGACACGTGCTTTGGGAGAAATTATTAAATCACCTTTCTCTAGCCTGTTCTAAATATTGACAATGAGATCTCATGTATTTTGAACAATGAGCTCAATAATTTTTTTTACCTTTTATTTGGGATTTTGTAGTTTGTTTTTGAAAATAAGTGCTTCTTTTCAATTACATCCTTTGAATTTCAAGTCGATAGCCAACATAAAATAAAACAGCCCCTGGAATATAGAATACTATACTGTCAATTAAGATCTTATAATCTTTGATAAAAAGTTATATGTGATATACAAGCCTTTTTTGACGTGTTTGTATATGTGAATGGCTTGGTTACACTTTTATTAAGTCTATATCAATGCTTTGTGGGTTTACTTTCTTTCAGATTTTCACATGAGATTTTCCATTTAATTTCTAATGAAGTTTTAATTTAATATTATACCGTTGGAGCCAACTCGTTAAGTCAGAATATTTTAAATAATTGTTCAGTTACCTACCTCACTGGATTATTTTAAAGATTATGTAAGAAAGTGCTTTGAAAGTCCTACATGAGACACAAATGAGACAGTCTAGGTGTCTTCTTTTGACCAAACTTTTAATTAAAATTGTTGCTTGAACAAAATAAAAACATGGAAGATATTCTATTTTATTCCTTGTTAGACTTGCAATTATTATTGAATTATTCAGATAACTGTTTTAGTGATTGTAATCTTTTACCTTATTACTATTTTGTATGTTCCTTGCATGTCTTGCTACTTGACATAATTGTTTTAAAAGGTGAAAGATTATAAATTACTTGAAATAATGAATGAGAGAGAAAACCTAATATGAGAGCC
Source organism: Neophocaena asiaeorientalis asiaeorientalis (assembly GCF_003031525.2). Lineage (NCBI taxonomy): Eukaryota > Metazoa > Chordata > Mammalia > Artiodactyla > Phocoenidae > Neophocaena > Neophocaena asiaeorientalis. Next base: position 2,827,192 of record NW_020174375.1, on the reverse strand, counting down.
ATGGTTTTGAATGTGGTTTGTGTTAAAACAGAATCTATGGTTTTTTTACGCTTCACCTGGAGTGGAAAAACAAACCCATCACATTACCAGAGTGTTTGGAATTAGGGCATTCTTTCTTCCTTAACATTTGTTATTTTGGAGAAAAGGAGAGAAAATAAATTTTAAAAAGCACAAAGAAACTCTGTAAGAATTTTTTCTTGCATGTCCCTTAATTTCTATCCAAAGCAACTAATTCTCTCCATGAAAATGTGTCATGTGAATTCAGCCCTTTGGGAACTTGCTTTTGGGAAAACAGCCCATATATCACTGTGCTGTATGTACCTATTCCTGTTTGCTCACACATATGTGAAGATTATAATAAATTCACTATTTTAAATTATTTATAAAATTTCTGCTTTGGTCCTGAAAATTTCCTAGCACATTTCCAAGACGTAAGAGAAAGAGACTGCCTAAGCCTTTTAAGTATTTAGCCTGTCTGATGAGACTGCTGACATGAGTGACAATTAGTACAAATTACCATAATTGTGTTCTTCGGAAGAAATGCTACAGTGCTTCTTTAGGAGCAAATGTGGACTTCCGCTTAGTAAAATGAGTCGGATACTTTGATTCTTCTGGGCAGTCGGAAATTCACGATCGGCAGTGTGGTATTCCCACGTTGTCCACTTCAGATCCATCTCAACAGCTGTAGCCCTCCCTTTCCTTTCAGTGAAATAGGTCCATTAATGTAATGCACCTCACTCTCATTCACTCTAAGGAAGTTGTATTTTTATTACAGAAAAAGTATCACATAAATACAAATTACATTTTTTCATTAGAAAACTACTTTTCATTTCAGAAAAAATTCAATTAATCATGAACAGGGTTATGCTTTCATCAGGGAGAGAAATATGTAATTTTTCTTCAAGCCTCAAACACATATAATGAAATCTTTTCTTGGAATCCACTCTTAAGATGGATTTTTAAAAGTATAGACTTTATTAAAATCTCAGTTCAATTAAAATGCATTCAATTACTCTAAATCTTTATTAAAATCTCAGGTAAAATTGTACAACAGTGTAAAAGAGACTTGTACTCTTTACCAGGCAGTTAATTCTAACAAATGAACATAAAGTGCACAGTTTTGCTCTTTAAGAGAGAATAAAAGAACAAGCTTTGGGCTTCGAGCTGGGGGTGGGGAAGGATGGGAGATGGAGGTTGCTTTCTGTGTAGTAACTTCAGGACCTGGTTTCCTTCCACTTCTTATCATAGGTCAACATTACTTGTTGACATGGATGTGACATTATCTTGTGTGAGTACCCTTGGTACTACATGGCCTATCTATAGAATACATTTTCCTCACCACCTTAATCAAAAAGACCCTATTTAAGGATTTTATTTCACCCTCTTCTTTGGATGTTTTTCGGTACAGTGTCCCTGTTCTTTTTCAAGGGCCGCTAGAAGATGCCATTGAAGAGGAAGAAGAAGAATGTCCATCAGAGGAAACGGACATCATCTCAAAAGGGGACTTTCCATTGGAGGAAAGCTTTTCCACAGAATTTGGGCCTGAAAATCTGAGCTGTGAAGAAGTGGAATACTTTTGTAACAAAGGTAATCATTAATGGCTGGATGCGATATGTGCGTCTGTTTACTCAGATGATTTTGTATGGTTGAAAAATGCACTGATAGAGTGGAGGAAGAGTATTGAGAGTGTAAATACATAATTCAACTGTCTGAAAATACATGCAAGTTTTTTTTAAACATACAATATTATTTTGAAGGATAAAAGAAATTTTATAATCCATAAATCATATTGTATATTTAAACACATAGTTTCCTATTGATTGGCCAGTTAACTGTGAACGTTTTCATGTTGGTTGGCCAGATAACTATAATACATTTAATGTTTATTGTTTATCCTTTCAACAAATATTTACTGAATGTCAGTTTTTTGCAAGGCACTGAATTAGCCATTGAGGGTAAGAAGGGAATGGGCCAGAGTCCCCACCCAAGTTTCTAGCTCATTCCTTTTGAAAACTGAGCGCCTTAACTGTTTGACATTGACTTTCAACTTTGAGAATGGTGCTTTTTTTTAGATATTGTCAAATAAGAAAATACACGCTCTTTCTCTCTTCTAGATATTCTTTTTACATACTAACATTATAACAGAAGAAGAACCTGAGACACTATATCTCTGCCTATTTCCAACCTTGACTTGGAGCCAAGTGGCCTTGCCAGTAACTATGTCCTCATCGGGCATGTATACTCATTTTTAACTTGCTTTTTTCAAAAATGAGCTTAAGGTTTCTTATGATTCTTTTTAACTTCTTTATTTGATTGTTTTGCCTCGGCAAGTGAGATGGGTCTTCTGTACCTCCCACACCAATGTATAATTTCACAAGTGTCTGGATCACTTCCTTGGTTTAGAATAGCTACTTTTATTGATTTTACCATGGTTGTTTCCCAGAGGGCATGACTGGATGTCTGTATGTCTGTTTGTGTTTCTGAATGCACCGTCTTTATTTTTTAGGCAGACAGAAGTTATGTGGAGTGATTTTTTACCTGTTTGTGTGAATTTGATGATGTGAATTGGCAGTCTGAAATCAAGAATGCTGACGTAGCTTCCCCCAAAACTTCTAATATGCATGCCTCAGTCACCAAATATACATTTGATACATATTATTAAAACCTCAGTATAGGGCTTCCCTGGTGGTGCAGTGGTTGAGAGTCCGCCTGCCGATGCAGGGGACACGGGTTCGTGGCCCGGTCAGGGAAGATCCCACATGCCGCAGAGCGGCTGGGCCCGTGAGCCATGGCCGCTGAGCCTGCGCGTCCGGAGCCTGTGCTCCGCAACGGGAGAGGCCACAATAGTGAGAGGCCCGCGTACCGCAAAAAAAAAAACCCAAAACCAAAAAAAAAAACTTCAGTATAACTTTCTCTTGATTCTGGTGTGTTAGAAACAAAAGAAGCCAGCCAGTTCCCATCCGTGTGGTCAGTAGCCCTAAGACTGTGGAAATGGAATGGCGGCACCAGCAGTGGGATACATTGAAGTTCAGAAAAACTTTGACCATTAACTCCTGAAGACCTCAAGATGGCTTTGTAACATGGTCCTTGTCCCCCACATCAGAGACTTTTGGTTGAAAACAAGAGTGGTATGGACCAAACAGGCCTTCTTAGTTAGTAGTCACTCAGAGTTCAGGCCAAATTAACATTTTCTCTTGTTGTTTTGGATGTTAGAACCATTTCTTGATGCTACACACCCACAGCAATACATATTAGAGCTGGCTGGAGAGGAAGAGTTTTTAAATCTGTTTGAAGACATCCCATTTTCCATCTTTATCAGGAAATATATCCTTTAGTGCATTGTGTAGCACCTACCTTATGTTGTGGGATTACATTAAAGAAGGAACCAGTAGCTAGTAAGTATCATTTATTCTTCTTGCCCTTGTCCTTAAAAGAGTGAGTGTATGGATTCAGACATTTTTGTCAACTTATTAATCCAGGGAGGCAGTAATAATAGTTATTATTAGGTGTATTTTACATTTTGGGATCATCATTGGTGATGGCCTGTATTTAAGCAAATAGAACTCCAAGTTTTAAGTTAGTGGTTTCTTGGAAGAAAATAGACTTATGGCAGATCCTTATTACAGGATTACATAATTATGGTCCCAGAATAATAACCTCCATCTATATTAAACAGAGTCTTAACTCATGAAAAATAATGACAGGCCTTGAGGAGCAACAACAAAAAAGAACTGAACTACAATTATTAAGAACATTGTTTAGTGGATATTTTTAACTTTGATAAATAATTGGAAAGTTGAAAAATATATCAAAATAATATTTAATATAGGATATAGATAATATATTAAATAAGATATAATTAGTTAATATATTGTACAAATAATTCCCTAATGTTTAGTTTGAAACTAGAAAGTAATGATAGGTGGAAATAAGAATTCTAATTTTCACATAATATTTTTTAGGATAAATACTACTATTACTATTTCAAACCACTGTTGCCTTATTTAATAGGAAAAGAATTTCATTATTTTACTCTCATAAAATGTGAGACCAGGGAATTCCCACTGAAGTAGTAGGAACTGGTGTGAAAGAGAGACAACTCTTTGATATGAATTGCAGCCCCTTGAGGTCATACAGGGATTCCAGGGATTCCTCATTTTTCATTTAAGTTGATTAACTATAATAGGAAGAGAAAATGTCCTCTCTGGAAAATTAGAATGTAATCTTTCTGCAGAAATTTACATATTAGTCTCAGTGACACATAATTATGTTTTCTTGCCAGTTGCAGGGAAAAAGATAGATTAGTCATTAAAAGCGTATAAGTATTTAAATGGTTAATGATGCCAGTGTCATGATTGAAAAAGCATGTAAAAATTGTTCTTCTGAAGAAAAATATTTTTAAGTTGGGATCACTGATGAAACATACTTTTTGCACATATTCTGAATCATTTATGACAACTTAAAAATTGTAAGTATATATAAGAAAATGAATTGGATTACTTGGGAAGTTTCTTTGTCTAAAGATCTAGCCATGATCAAAATCTAGCAATGACACAGTTGTTTTACTGGGTTCCAGGGGTAACATTTTTGAACATCAAATGCTTTTTTCTTATCAAACAAAGGATAGGAATTTAAAAACTCAGATCACAGAAACATGGTTAGAGTATCTTGTTTTCCAAGCAAGGTATCTTGACACATTGTCAGAGAAGAGTACTGAGATACACATATAGTTACAATATATCTTCATTTATACTTTAGCAACTGTATTTTGTGTAAAAGCAATCTATGCTATTGTAACTTTCCTTTTTAGAAAAGAAGAAAAGAAAAATCTCTACTCTGTAGAGACATAGCTTATCATAGGTAAAAGTTACTTCTTCCTTTTGAAATTGAACCTTCTACATTATACAGGATGTTTTCAGTGTTTAGAATGACTCTTATTATTGTGGTATTTTTCTCAGTTCCACATGGATATTATCTATTCTCTTGTCAGATGAGAAGGCTTTTTTTTTTACACGTCTCGAAGTGTCTGTTAATATTAGTAAAGTTGCTAGTTATATTATAAAGTGTGATTAAATGCGACCCAAATCACTCTCGTAATGTAATATTCCACGGAAATGTCAAAAAATGTTGGTCAGAATTTTGTCATCTTTAAATGTGTAGAATTCTTAATCATACAAATCTAAAGCATAGATAATCACAATTAAAAATGGAAAAGATCACTTTAATAAAACCTTGTTATAGTCTCAGGCCTAAAATATGAATCTGACAATTCTGTTGCAGATTCCTGTTTCACTTTTTACTTTGGGTTAGTTGCATATTTCATGTTTTTTATTTTTCACCTTTGAAATGAATGAAATGAATTATATTTATAAAAAGATGATATTTCAAAGTTGCTTTGATACTTTTAGATTTTGAGAATTTTAGCAAAGTGTAAAGCAATACCTTCAATTTGCATCATCCCCTTTGGTGCAGTGAGTTTAGATCATTTGGCATCTTGCCTTACCGTATCTCAGAGAGGAAGGAAACAAGCAAGAATTATTTCCTTGAATTTGCAGATGACGAAGACATCAAGGCTGGGTCCATGAGTGCTACACATTTCCTGTGGTACTGGGTTATTTGCTTCAGTGACTTTTGTCTGCCTTTATTCTGGTTTATAGAGTAAACATGGAAGTACATCAATATTGGTTTAGAGCTAAGGGAACTAATGTAAATTGAAATATAGGTGGTCTGGAAAGCAACCTGGGGAGCTTTTAGTTATGTCGCTACTGGCAGCTGGGAACTCTTATACATTAGCAATTCTTGCATAAACTCTAAGACAGTAAGTTTTATAGTGGGGTTGATATTGGAGCAGCTCTAAAACGGGTTTACTATTATTAATTATTTGGAAGACTGTTTCCTCCCTGCAATATTTAAGTTTGTTAATGACTAAAGTAAATTAACATGTCTTGGGATACATTCCAGGAGGATGTCACAGGATATGTGAACAGGAAGAAAATTGTCAGGCCAGTATCACTAGGCTATTAGAATGTAATGCTATCAACAGGCAAACAAACAAACAAACAAAAACCTCCAAAGAAACTACATGTCAGTGAACTTTGAGTTAATCAATAATGATTTTCTGGAAAAGTTACCAAGGATCCTTACAAACTGGTTTCTGATGACATCATCTCTAAACAAAGTCTGAAAGGGAAATGATGTCATCAAAGTTGATTTTGGAAGAAAAACAAACCTTACTTCTAGTCGTACTATCTAGATATGGAGAATTGTCAGAGAAGTCACTGGGTGCAGTGCTTTACCTAGAGAGATGAATTAATGTTAGAGCTCTTCAATCTGGAAAGATTAGGGTTGAAAAAGAGGTGCATAATGGAAAGTCATAAAATAAGGAAACATATAGTGTAACAATGGGCGTTCTCACCACATTCAAAAAGATTTGACCCTGGTAATATGCAGAAAGTAAAAGTCATATTTCTCTTTTAAAACAGCTTTAAAGTAGAAAAATGCAAAGCATCTTAAAGAAAGTAGAAAAGAGCCTGAGTTACTCAGACTTGGATTTAGCTCTAGGCCCAGAAGTAATTCATATCAAACCAAAAGCAAACATAAACAGATATTTAATTAGGTTGGCAGAAGCTTCCAGTTCTGTCCAGTAGACTGAATTCAATACAACTCAACTCATATATTAGGCATCTGCTATGTGTCAGACCCTCTTCCTGGTGCTGGGGATACAGCAGTAGACAAACGTCCACCACTACTCTTGAGATGAGAGAGAGATAATAAACAATCAAACTCGCATTGTATAATATGACGGGTGATGTTGAACATTATGAAGAAAAACAACACAGTCAGGGTGATAGAACACCATTGTGTGCATGTGCACTGCATGCTATCAGTAATTTATAAGGAGTGATGATAGGGTAGGTGAACTTTGAGTGGAGACCTGAGGGAAGGGAGTGAGCTTCCGGTACTCCAGAGTCAAGTTGGCTGTACCTATAAGGCTAATGTTGCAGGAAGCCAGAAGAGGACAGCAGAGAGCTGGGGGAAGTAAGAGAGGTGTGGCCATACCTGTGGAACTTCTAGCTCTAGGAACCTGTTGGATTCTTACCACTGTGGAAGGCCTGGGTGAGTCACGGAGGAGAGTTGAGGTATAACTGGGAGAAAAGGCATGGTCATGACACAGTTTGTATATACCTAGAGAAGGAAAGTCTGCAGAAAGTAAAAGTTAAAGCAGGAAGTGGAAGCAAGCGAATTGGGGAAGCTGTCAGGAGATACAGATAACTCCAATCAGAATTATCCCTTTAGCCAAAGGCTTGATGAGACTCCATCTGTAGCTCATTAATGTAGTTTACGGAAGAACAGTTTGGGGGTGTTTGAGGCTGATATGAGTCACTTTGCTCCCTTCCACAACACCAGAGCTGGGTAGATGTTCTCTATAAATTTTCACATCCTTGAATCAGAAAGATAGAACAGGAGGCATGAGAATCAGAATCATTTCAACATTGCACTTAACTATTCCTGCCAATAAGTGGCCAGACTCATTGGAATGTTCCTCTCCCCTACTTCCTTCCTTTCTTTCTATCATTTGTGTCATTCTGTAGCTTTGATTAAAAATTAAGAAATAACCGAGGAAAAGCCATATTTCTCATTGGACTATAATAAATTAAAGCCCGGATCACTGGCATTTGTCACCATTCCATGTTAAGTAAAGCAACAAAAATGTTATCTAGATTCTTAATACTAGAAGAAGAAGAAGAAAAAGCACAGCTTCATGAAGATTTGGTTGTGGGAGTAGTAACTGCTTATTTTTCACTTGATCCAGTGTCAAACGTTCATGCTATTTTGTTTCCTATTTTCTTCTTTTCATGTTATTATTTTTTTAGTTCAGAAAGACTATTTACAAATATTTCATAAATGCTTTTCAGTCACTCTGGTATCTTTCCTCCTCATTTATGCCTTTAATGACACATTTTTGCTTCCTCTGATGCTTGGGCAACTGGAATCAGAAATCTGCAAGAGGCAGCTCTACCGTACTCACTTTGAGTTCAATAAGGAAGGAGATCTGTACCGGCAACTTTGTTCCTTTTTCTCAAGGGATTAAGAAGCTGAGCTTTTTAAATTCTTGCATATAACATTGACATTTCCAGGGTGTGTTTGTTTGGACCGGGGAGTTCAAAGAGAAGGAATAAAAAAGAAAAGCCAATATGACTTTGTTTTTTACCTTGCTGGAGGAGCTGTTTGTGCAAATCGCCTATAAGCTTATTGACCTGAACCTTTGACTCCCTGTTTTCTCTGGATTTGGCTGGAGTGGAGACACTGATGGTGCCCTGATAGAGCTGATTGAACAGCCCCCAGCTTTGCTTGGCACAGACCTCCCTTCCCTTCTCTGCCACCTCCCCCTCCCTCCACACGACATTATTGTGCCTTGGCAAACCCTCTGTTTTCCTGGATCCAGTATGTCTTTTTTTTTTTTTAATTTATTTAAAAATAATTAAATTTTTCTTGCCTAACTCATCGAACAATGCAAAATGGAAGTAATTCTTTTTAGAACATAGAAATAGAGGCCATAACCGTGTCCTACTTTTATTTTTATCTCATAAGATTGGAAAAAGGAAGAAAATATTATGACATTGTGGTATCACTCTTCTGGCCATCTTAAAATCCCCCAAACATAGTTATGTTTGGGTCAGTTTGATTTTTTTCCTTAAGCCACAATTATTGAAAAAATGAAGGCAATTTGTGCTTACAGGGAGTCAGCATTTTCTCGTTTTTTTTTTTTTTTTTCTTTTGAACCTGTGGGTTTT
>NW_020174375.1:2814941-2818317 GCF_003031525.2 Neophocaena asiaeorientalis asiaeorientalis | reverse complement strand
TTTTTTTTTTTTTTTCTTTTGAACCAGAGGGTGTTCAAATTTTGTCCATGACTTAGTATTTTATTTGTAAGAGTCAGATCAAGCTTTATCTGTTTACCTTATCTTTGATCCCAGATATATCATTATAAAAATTTCAACAAAATTAACGAGTGATTTTATGCAGTGTTGAAATGAGTCATGATGATATCATTTATATGAATCATGTTTGATAATATATACTGCTCTTTTGCATATGATGAACTAAATTCATTGTTTTCTCTGTGAGCTGACCATTAACAAATCTCCATTGTGCAATCAGCTAAAGGCATTTTTTAGATATAGTAAAACTTGATAAAATATATAATTACATAATTATAATTTATGAAACAATTTCATATTGTAATACAGTGTATTTCATTCTGCTTCTAGCTGACTATGTAAAATGTTGAGATATTTGCCTGTTTTAGTTATATCTTTATTTTATCAGCATTATTATTGTTTATAATAAAAATTGAAAATTAATATAAAACCATATTTTACCATTTAGAGAAGTTGTCTTTTCTGTTTTGTGGTTATGGTTTCTGCGAGTGAGAGAACATTTTTTGACCTATAAAATTTAGTGTAAGTTTGTTGTTTTTCCTACAGTGTTGAAATTCAGGAGAAAAGTAAGAATTTATTTAATTTCTTGTTATTTTATATATGTAAAGCTAAGCATCTGTATACTAGGAGACAAAATATTATCTGAATTATTGATTGACTTTTTGAATTATTCTGAATTATTGATTGACTTTTTCACTTTTAATCTAGTTATTTAATTAATCATTGATTTTAGCTGAATACCATAAAGGGAAACTATATATTTTTAAGCCCTTTTATTGCTACATTTTCTCAGTGGTATTTTGGGTAGAATGAAGAGCCCGTGTTTCTTGAAGGAAGTAGTTTTGATCGAGTAATAATTATATAAATTATAAAAATAGTTTATATAATTATATAAATAGTTATTCTAAATTAAAAATACAGTTTTCAATTTTATGTTGCTCAAATTAAAAAAATATATAAAACAATTCATGCAGATCTACACTAGTTTGCCAATCATTTACATCTACTAACTCTTAATTTATTTTTCTATTCAAAGAAAATTACAAGTGTGAAGAGCATTAGGGAAGCCTGAGAAGCTAATTTATTTTAATAATATGGAATTAATGTGGTTGACAACTTTGAATCCTACTTTTGGTCCCATAATAATTTGAGATAAAATGTTATTTTAGAGAAACTGATCTCTTGGAAGTAGCCCTGCCTTTTCTGCTTCTTATTTTTAAACATCATAAATGATTTTAAAATATTTTCTTGGTTCTGCACTAGCATTTTTTAGGTTTAAATCAAAAAAGATTTTCAAAGCTTTTAATCTTCTAATATAAAATTCATAGTTTCTTGTTAGTATGTAAAATTTCCCACAATGTTTTGATTATCATTTGAGAAGTAACAGGCAGTATTAAAGCATTTGCCCTTCCATTACCTGATGGGACAATCTTTACCTCTGGTAGTGCTAAACATAGAATGTGTAAAGGGAAATGTGGAAAACTGCCATAAGATGAATTTAATTATAGTAATGTAGTCAATCAGTTTTTTGTTGTTCTTAAAAGGTCAAGTAAAAATAACTGAATGTGTTACACCAATGAAGCAAATAGTGATAATGAATGCAGATTGCTGTTTCAGCTTCTTTTAGTAGTTCAATGAGATTCCAGAGATTGGCACTGAGACTACATACCAATTATAACAATTATAATAATGGTAATAACAACTTCCATTTGATGACTGCTCCCCAAAGTCAGACATCTTGCTGTACACGTATCATCTCTAAGCAACTTACTGTCCTGCAGGGTGGATGTTGTTTCCACCTGCGACTTCCAAAGGTTCAGTAACTTGGCCAAAGTCACAGAATTACTAAAGGTTAATACCAAATTCAAACCTAGGTTACTGTACTTACGAAGAATGAGAGCTAATTTCATTTTCCGATGTCCATCATTATGTAATCCTTATAGAAGGAGATGGACACATTGGAAGAAGCCTGGCTGTATGAAGTATAAAACTCACTTTTTCAAGGTATTTTTAACACTTATCACACATGACATGTCAGTCAAGATAAGGGCATACATAAAAACAAGACATTTTAAAGGATAAAGTAAATAAATTAGGGGTGTGCTTAAAAGATTTCTTTTGGTTCTCCTTTAAAGACTCTGTCCATATAAACCAGTGTGCAGTAAGTAGAGTTGGCATTTTGATATAATGAGAGGGCTATATTGAAAGCTCTTTAGACTCATTAGACTAACTGGAAGATTATGTTACCCTGATTTGGTGGCATGACATAAGCCACAATTTCTCATTGCTTGTTTTCTTGTGAAGTTGTTTTCAGGTAATTCAAAAGACTGGGGACAACCCAAAATGTGTGTACTTGGGCAGAAGCCAGTAACAAATGGCAAGAAGTTTACAAATCCATCAAAACTGTTTGGATAGGAATTTCAGCCCTGTAGAAATGTTTGCAAAGTGAACTCTTTAAAACAGCTTGACCTTAACACAAAATAAGGCCAAATAAAAAGCAGAGAGAGGAAGGAAGGAAGAGGAGAAGAGAGCATTGTTTGCAGCGAAAGCTCTGGGCACTGTGAAAACTTTTCACTTTTCTGAAGGAAATGCAGTGCAGCAGATGGTAAGGGTGGACGTGAGATAAACATAGGAACTGGAAAAGTAAGCAATACATTCTAACAGGTTCTGTATCAAAGATCTGGAGAAGTAGAAAAGATTAGACAAGGAACTGTTCTGAAACTTGACAGTAGCTGTATCTTTACCAAGTCTTACCCACATAGCAGAGATGGAAAGTGGAATTGCACAGACAGTAGGCTGTGATTATATTTTTCTGACAGTGAGAAGGGAAGGTCTTTTTAAGGATTATTTTTGAAGATAGAGATTTATCAAGGTGGAAATCTATAGGACAGATGTATAAAACCCTTTGTTCCCCCCTACCTGTTTAACAATGGAATTTGATGTAGCGTCTGTTCTTGCTGTAGAATTGGCACAAGACACTGTACTTTGGGTCTTAGATAATCTTTTCCTTTTTTCAATGCAAATGATGGTCCAGACTAGTTAACTAACACTGAAAACCTATGTTACCTGTTTCTAGTTGTATAAGAATCGGAATGTATGAGTGCCTATAAATGACCACGCGTGTACAGAGGCAGATAGGGGGATATATAAAGAATGTTCTTATTTCTTAAAGATACAGTCATCTAGTAAAGGAAGGAAAACATATGTACAAGTGAGGCAAGGGAATATGTATATATATGTGTATATATATGTGTGTGTTTATACATATATATATATATATATATATATATATATATAT
>NW_020174375.1:2718881-2814807 GCF_003031525.2 Neophocaena asiaeorientalis asiaeorientalis | reverse complement strand
TATATATATATATATATATGGAGTGGAGGAAATGTTAAGTTTGGGCTGATTAAAGAAGCGGTGTATTCATTCTCAAGCTTCCTTATGGTAATGTGCATCATTCCAGTATGGAAACTACTCACCAGCATGTGTCTGCCTCATTTAAGCCTGTGTCCTATGCTCCTACATCCTGTCCCAGTGACTGACTACTAAAAGGGAATACCACAATACAGTAACTCAGCAAGAAGCAATTCTACAATCATGTAGAGTGACACTGATAATAAGAAAGAACGGGGAAAATAGCTAATATCCTAAGGAAAACCCAATTTAGAAAAGAAGGATGTTTTCTCCATAATACTGGCAGTTTATCTCGGGGAACTTTTAAAGTGGCACTAAAAAAATCAAATAATTAGTAAATGGAATGAATTTTGAAAGTTTATGTAAAATGCGTACCTTATCTTCACACTTATCATTGCCAAAAATATTAAATCTACTCATTCACCTTTTAAATTTATCAATTATTTAGTTAGTTTGATGTAGTATAGTGTAGTGTAGCTTCAGAACTCCTCATTTGCACAGACTCCTTCCAAGGCCCTGCACCTAATTTTGTAATTATAACTTTACACTCTTCTTTTAAGAAGAGGCCTCTCAAACTGAATAAACTTCAGGCCCCACAAGGCCTGAATCGACCTCTGTTAGTACCTTCATTAAATATGGATGATCTCATAGGAGACAGCAATGATCAAGAATGTTGTTTGGTTTCAACTTCCTAATTTTTGGAAAACCTTGAATAAGATTCCTAAAATGTTTTGGCATTTATAGTAGATATCTGAATTTCAAATCTGTTATCATTCTAGGATAAGTTGCCCTGAGCCTAAAGAGAGTATAAATACTCATGAAAGCACTATGTTAAAAATTAAAGCAGAGAGGGGAAAACATTCTCCCACACGTCTGAAAATCTAGGTGATGCCGTGGATGCTATCTCTGTTTTTCCTGTGTTACCAGCAGCCAGGGATCTCTTGCTGGCCCTGAGGGAGGAGGTGCTATGGGAAGACCTTGTGGTAAGAAGAGTTTGAATGGGTCTCTTGATAACATTCTGGGACTATCCCTGGTGGTGGAAGCGGGGGTATGGATCCGAGTTTGGACAGGGCTGACGTAACCTACAATACTTCTTTTCTTCCCCCCACAGATATGAAAAACTTCATTAGGATTAGATTCAGCTGTAAGAATAGGTTCCTGGAAGCTGCCCCAGGACTCTCCCATTTACAATCCATTGTCCAGAACTTAGTCGTAAGGAGTGGTCCACCTCAAGAAAAGGGAGGCTGGGAAATGTGGTCTTTATTATTAGATGGTCACACGCTCACCTCTAAGTTCTGTTACTATGGAGGGTTTTCAGTTTTGCAAAGGGCATTGTTTTTATTCATCTTTGCTTGATTATTGGGGTAATGAATGACTGAAAGCATTGTGGCAGTCAGTCCATGCCACATGCATGTTTTTGCAATCCAATAAATATTTATTGAACACCTACTATATCAGACATTATGGGACATGCTGTGATTACCACGTGAGTAAATACAGTGAAGGTCCTGGCTATTTTGGAATTTACCTTATAGTGAGGAGACAGACATTAATAAAATAATCACACAAGTGGTACAGGGCAGTTTGAAAGAGTGAGGAAGGTCAAAGCGTTCTTAAGAATGTGACACTTGAGTTGGTATCTAATGCTGAATTAATTAGGTAGAAAGAAGTAGTAGGGTTCCAGACAGAGGGAACAGCAAGAGACTAGTGAGCATGCAGATTGTGGTGGGACTGTGGTAGGTGTTGACCCAGGAGAGAGATGTATGAGCCAGAGAGATCAGGAAGGACGATGATCATAGGGTGAAGGACAGGAAATAATGAGAGGAAGCATAAGACAGGAAGATAAATACTTTGAAAGCTGAAGCGTTACAGGCAAATCTGAGCTTCCCATAAACCACAGTAGAGAGAGAAAATGAAAGAGTAAGATATATGTAATTCCAATGGTCAAGCAGTAGAAAAAACAGGGTTTATCAGAAGAAATAAATGTTATCCCCTATTTGTGAGCTCTGAGAGTCATTTATCATCATTAGGGTATTTGAACTAGTGTTGGAAAAAGGGCGTTCAGATATAGACCAAAGTCTTTGTTAGCTGCTGTCCCACAATATGCCTTCTCCACTGGCCTTGGCTTTTTGGATGTGTGGCTTGAATAAAGTCTATTTATAATGAGTAAATTGTATTGTGGTGATGGAGCGCTATGGTAATGAGTGATTGCTTATGACTCATATTCTTAAATGGGTTATGAGAAAGGAGAAGGTCTCTGGAATGAATTGTTAAACAGGAAAGAATAAACAGTTAGGTTATATGAAAAGCAATATTCAAAGATCATAACTTTCTCTAATTGGTTTGATCTTTCTGTGTAGACGAGGTTGGCTTGTTGGGGAGACAATTTCAGAGATTGTAAGGTTTGGCTTTACTTTTTGTTATTGTTGATGATGATGATGGTGATAATGATGATGATGGTGGTGGTGATGATTTCCTAAAGGGAATGCTGGATTTGAAGCTTGAAGACTGAGTCCAGAAAACTGAAAGCTAGTGGTTTCCTGATGGCAGAACAACAGATCTGTGAATAGGTCAATTACAGTTCAGAGTATTGTCATTTACAGACCAACAGGCATTACTTTGTCTCCTCTTTGGAGCCAGACGTGCCTTAATTTTGTAGAATCCTCCTCTGAGTGGAATATAGTAGTTGCAGTGAATTTTCTTTTTAGTCACAGTGAGGTTCTCTTGTTTGTTTGTTTTGGTTTGGGAAGGGGTAGCTGGGGAAGAGAAGATAAAAATTATTTAAATACAAACTTTGAAATATGTATTTTAGAAACATTTTCCTTATATATCTGACTCTTTCAAGTGCTCATTGTGAGAAATAACGAGGAGTGAAAGTTCTTGAATGATAGATACACTGCTGAGAATTTGCCTTATTTTATCTCATGTGGAAATTTCCCTTATGTTCCGAATCTCAAACGAACTTAAACTTTGAGAAAAATACTTTTCACGTAGAGGCCGATACTGACATCAGGAATAAATGCTCAGGACTGTAGAAAGAATTTATAAATCACTGTTCTTCCTAAGTTGTCAATACTTTCAATGTGACTTTTATCTGATACAGTTACCATAAACGTTAGTATTTTCAATAATTTTCCCTTATTAACTATAATAAAATGCCACAAATTACAGTAGTTATGCATTGACTGTACAGATTGAGTTTCCTTTTCAAAATAACAGACTTAGCCCAGGACCACTGTCATCAAATATTTCAGGATTGTTTCCTGATCTGGGGTCTGAAAGTTTATAATCAAACAAATGTGGATTCTATATTTTTATCTGTTCAATTCATACTCTGAGGTATGAAAAAGGCTATTATATAAGTTACAAGGAAATCACATGCATTTAAAGAAATGTTTGTGTACTGACTATTAACTTTCCAGAACATGGCAAAATCCTACATTTTCTTATACATTTATAGTAAGTCGAGGGAAACTTTAGTTAGACATGATTATGGGAATCCACAGAATAATGAACGTATTCTTTTCAAATGGTCGAAATATTTAGATTTTCTTTTAGGTATTAGCAAAAAAGGGTAACAATTGCATGTTTTTTGTTTTTTGTCTCTGGAGATAAACTGTGTCTGTAATTTGGCAATGCAGAGTTAATTTAACCTGGCACCTTTGTTTGGATAAGCTATAACCAAACAATTGTTTTAAGCCAAACAATATTGTGAGGCTATTAGGAAGAGCAAACACAAACTGAATCTTAAACTTAAATGCCCTCACCCTTCAATACGAACGGCAGTTTTCTGTTTTTGACTGTTACAGTCCTTTAACCAAAGCTATCTTGTCTGATGATAAAACCATAAGTGTATGAAGCTCACACATTTTTCATCTCTTTTATGACCTTATCTTTCATGAGCGGCTTCTGTGAAGGTACCCTAACTATAGGAAGCACCTGGCAAACATATGTGATATCTATTCTCTGATAAGCAGTTGTGAACAAGAAAGTAGATCTGTCACTTCTGAACTGTTCATTGTTAAAAAATACTTTGATGATTTAGCTGATTGCAAAATACATTATAGGGATGGCTAACAGCTACAGTAACACTCCTAGTCAAGAAAGTTCAATAGTTATATTGTACAGGAATTTCTATAAGAGGTTAATATTGATAGGAACTACATGGATTAAAAGAGCAGGATTGAGAAAGGCTGTTGGCTTGCATGACTGCTTTCAAACACTGCTGCTGTTTTGTGCTGGAAAAGTGACTGCCTCGGGATGTGGCAAATCTTTAATTTCTACAGGAGTATCTAACTTTCAGTGAAAAGATATTGATTTGTGTTTTTGAAATGATTTTTGCCTTGCAAGTAGAGCCACTGCTTTTACCACCTTGCCAACAATACCTAATATGGAATTAAAAGATTCTGTTTCATGTGTTCCAAAGACTATGTTTTAGTGCATTTCCCCAAGTCATCTGTGCTGTGTATTCTAGTGCTCAATAACACCTTCAATTTCCTCCTATAGGGCTTTCATTGATTCTGAAAACTAGACTAAGAAAAATGGAAGGGCCCACAAAATATGTATGATATCTTTTAAAAGAGCAACAAAAGAGTTTAATCTTGCAATGGAAAACCATTAACTCCATAGCCATAATTTTAGAAATATTATAGATTTTGTTACCACTTGACATTTATTCCATTTCATCATTTTATGAATTGGTCTCTGGATATATATAGTGGTTATCCCATTAGATGTGTTTGTGCTTTGCTAAAAATACACTGAAATTTCTATTTATATATGTGAAGTATGTGAATAAAGGATTTAGCCAATAAATGAATGCATGTCAAATGCATTCATAGGTGTTTCTGTAATTCTCTACCTAGCATCCTTTCTCTCTTCCTTTCCTCTTCCTACCAACAAAGCTTTTGAAGCAGTATCTGAACAAACTTGTCATTATTATCTTAGGTATTAATTATTCATGCCATTTTTCATAAGCTACTCTAGAGTGCTGATTTCAAACATATAAGAATCAAAAATGGATAGAAGTTTAAAAAGAAGATGGTCAATGAAGTCATTTCCATTCAAATCAAGAAGAGGCTGGAGTTGGGTTAATATCAAAATAAAGTTCTATTTATGAATTTTCCATGAGAATAAATATATTGATAGGAAAGAAGCAAGTCTCTATTGTAAGGGGAAAATGCTGTTTCTTAACAGTAATTTGGAGATTTCATATTCGATTAAGTTATTTTTTAATCATTTCATTTTTCATTAGTAAAAAGATTAAAAATGAATTAGGTGAAAACATTACCATAAAAATGAAAGCTAGTTTCCTGAAATAAACTTAGATGATGAAGGGTCTGGAAGTTGAAAAACGTGACATATTTTAGTTATGAAATAGTTCTGAAAGCAATTAATTAGTAACTGTAATGATATTGCAATAGGTTACGTTTAAAAGAATGAAACCAAAATCTAATTTTCTAACTGCACAGTGAGCAATGCTTATTGATTAAGCATCTGTATGTAGTTTGATTTTACCAAGTTCCGAGTAAAATAGTACACCTAAAAAAAATAATGAAGAAACAAGGTTTATATATGATGAGGAAAAAGCAGCTATCTGATCCCATCCTGCTGTCTTTATTGTTTGACATCCAGTAGACTTCGACTATCATATTCTAATGGGTTTGGAGTACGGTCTTTGGAGTTGGACTGACTTGGAATCAGTTCTGGGCTCTGCCCCTTACTAGCAATGTGCTTAGGCATCTTCTCACATATCTGCCTATTGGTTTACTCTTCTGAAATATAGGGATAATAATGCATGGCAGAGTCGTTAATGTGATGTTCGAGAAGCACTTAGCTAGCGCTGAGTGGTGCTCAAGAAATGATAGCCATGTTTAGGTTTACGGTAGAATCTGAGCTTTGTGACATGCTGTCTGCTTTATTCATCTTTCTGATTTCAGTATTTGGCACGTAGCAGACGCTGAGATGAATATGAATTCAATTCTGACCCGTTTTGTTTTCTACACCCAAGTATATCATTTCATATGACGTTCTTATGCTTTTGGGCATCTTTCCCTTTTTTGCTTTCTTTCTTTAAGAAAACACAGTTTAATCAGCCAACGACTTTATTCTTCTCTCTCAGGATTTATTTTTATTAATGCGATATATATTGCACATCTATGCAGTTTCATAAATGGTTTAAAATAGTTGCAAAATGTAATTTCTTGAGAGCAGTTAATCGTGTACAATCAACTATCTTTACGGTGCTCCTTTAACTCAGTACTCTGCAATATTTATTTTCAGTAGTTTTCTAATTATATGTGCTGCATGAATCAGGTTTATCAATACTGAGTATTGCTCCAGATGCTGGCACAAGTTGAAATCTAAGCTGTACAGTTCTGGTTTGGCCGTTAAGTGACATTTAATGAAGGTATTTTATTATATGAAATTACTAGTTCAGTTTGAGTAATTTACTACATTTCCGTGTGCGTCAAACATCTGCTGGGATTTGTCGTCATCCTGCCGTTTTCTTTTCCTAGTGGTTACTGGATGAAAATGATCATGGGTAAATTTGTCCCATACTAAATGAAGGAAGGGACTTCATTCAGTTAACTGTCAAATAGCAGGAGTATTTCTTGAACTATTTCTTCTTGGCATCTTAAAACTTTGTCTGGATCTTGTTCTTGCACCATTGAAATGTCTTTACTTTCACCACCTTCAAGTTGTCATTCTTCCTGTGCAGTAACTTAATTACTGTAATCTTTTCCTTTGGGGAGATGGTTCTCATTTTTAATCTGAAAAATGGTTTTCAATTATGGAGGCTGAGAACATTAAACCTACGGAGTTCAGATTCATCTGAGATTATGCTTCCAAAATTTCAGGTATTTTATTGGCTTCTTCCTCCAGAAAGCTTCCATGACACCAAGTTTTCATTAAGTGTCATGCCTGTATGCTCGTGTCACATCATGGACTGCTCCCATGAAAGCATTCGTCACATGGGGTTCCAGTCCATTGATTGGTCTCTGTCCTAATCTATAAGTTTTATGAGAGAAGGAACCATCTTTGTTTTGTATTCCTAGTGCCCAGGAACTCAAAAGTAGTATTTTAATCAGTTAATAAAGGATGCTTTATATCACTTCCATTCAATAAAGACAGACATTCATAGATGTAAGTAAATTCTTCTAACTTCTACGTGTTTTGATTACTTTGCGGTGTATTCTTCCAGACGCACTTGTTTCTCACTGTATTTCTGAATACTTTTCCTTCCAAATGTGTAATTTGCCTAAGAAAATATTTTAGAGTAGACTTAATTCTAGTCTCGTGAAAATTGGGGTGACGAATGTCTGAGACGTGAGTCAGAGTGTTGTTATGGATTGAGTGAGGGAAAACTCAAAGACCAGAGGTCTGGCAAGGTATGTTCATAGAAACTCAATAAATATATGTTCATTCCTTTATTTGTGTCACATGATCTCATCAGTTCCCCACTGTACTACCTCTAATGCTTCTCCCTGTCTTCAATATGAAGGTAGAACTCCAAAAATAATTATAAGGTTCTCCATGGTCAATGTCATTTTATGCTTTTGGTCTCTGAATTTCCATATCTTATGTGATCTCATTCGGAATTATTCATGGACACTCCTGATTGTTTTATCAGTGGTTACCTCTCTTATGCATGTGGGCTGTCTCCTTAACTAGATTATACGGTCCTTAAGAGAAAGTATTTTTTTCTTTTTCATATATTTCATTGTATCTTCAAAAATATGCCTTGTAAGTGTTAATTATTGTTTGAATTGTGCATGGTACAGTGTATTTCCAGCAAATTAAAATGTAATAGTAAAGGTCAGGAAGATTTACCTCTCTGTGCGAACATAGGATGATACAATTAATACCTGAATATGAAACTTAACTTCTCCAAGTAGTTCTGGCCAGAATTTTACTCTCTGTTCTCTGGGCCCTTGGATGTGTGATTTTTTAACAGCATTGTCTCATGCTTGCTTGTTTATGCATTGCTCCGTGACTATTATTCAACTGTTTCAGGTGTGCGTGGTTGGTTCTCTCTTCAACTGGTGGGGTAGAGAGGGGAAGCAAGAAAGGATGTTTTGGAAAGAATGCTAACTGACAGGAGACTCAAATTTAATTCCTAACCTTGTACAAACTGCTGATTTTGGTGGTCTCTATGGTGCCTCTCCATGCTCCCTCATATGCCTACTCTTTTGCTTGTTAGGGAAAGGAGAGCCGCCTAAAGCAGTCTGTAACCCCTGGAATGACTGGGAGGCATTTATTGCTGAAGCATGAAAAGGCTTGGGGGAGATGCCTTATGTAGAAATAAACGTTGTTAACTATAAGACCCTAGATAAGTTACTGACCCTATCGGTGCATCAATTTCCTGGTTGGTAAATTTTGTCTAATTTGGGTTAGATGGTCTCCAGCATCCTCTCTGATGCTCACATCCCTATGTTTCAAGACTCACAAGACACAAGAAAAGTGCTTGGAAGGAATGGATGTTGTTTAAAAATTATAGGTCCCATGCTGTACTCTTTTCTTTCTACTCTCTTTCCTTTGTAAACTCCCCATGCATTTTCCTTTGTAAACTCCCCTGCATTCGTGCCTAGAGTTAAACCTTCATTCAGTCTGTGGAAATGCAAGCAAAAGGTCACTCATCTATGTGGTAGATTCTAGTGTGGATTCTAGTCCCCAGGAAAAATAAAGTGTTGGTAAAGTCAGTATATATTACTCTAAAAGGGTCAGACATCCCTAGTAGCACTCAAGAAGGTTAGGTGGTACACTGATATTGTATTAAGTAACATTGGCTCAGTTGGTGAGAAAGTTTTCAAGTTTCTTGTATTCTTTCAATATACTGCAAGGCCATAGAGCCCACTCGTGTGTGCAGGCTAAGAACTAGCCCTATCTGTATCTGAAAAGTGAGAGATCTCTTAACCCTGATCTCCGAAGATAACTGGTTCATGCGTCTGTGTTCTATGTGACCTACAAAAAAGGAGCACAGAAGATTCAAACTCTTATCTTATTACTGAGCCTTTGTACCTTTCTTATGGTTCTTGGACCTTGTCTTGCATTCTCGTTATTTGTGAACTCTCTTTAATGAGTTTTATACTACTCTCAAAAAGGTATTTTTCCATATATATGCTACTATACCTACTACAGTCCCTTAAACCTGGTAAATGCTTAATAAACATTTTCTGGAGAGAATTTCATTGCTGTTCATTTTGATAATCCAGAAAGGAAGAGATAACTCAATTTTCAAAGAGCCTCCAATTCCAGACATGGGGTTCGGTGCTGTGGGGTATGTGTAGGAGCCAGTACTCCTCCGTGAAGGAAACTAAGTTCAACAGAGCTGTCACTGGGTTTCTACATTCTCTCTCTTTACTTTTATTCCACTTTTTAAAGTGATTCATTTTGTGAAGCTATATATAGAAATGAATGTAAAATTTATGAAGTTTAAACTTCAGAACTCATATCAACATCACACTAATGTCATTGTAGTAATTGTTTCCTGAAAATTTTGTATTTTCTAGGTTACTTTGAAAGATTTTAAGAATTCAATGTATTTTTTGTATAATAATATAAAGATTTAAGTACTATTAGAGATTTAACAACTGTGTGGAAAATAGTTATTAAATACTTTAGAGTGCAAGCGATTTAACTTTAAAAATTTAGCGTTGTTAGATTAAAGGTTTAGTTGCCCTGTTTTTAGTATGCATTCTTTTCATTTCTGTCATCACATTTTCTTGTCATTCTGTTTTCTGATTTCTGTTATCTTTTATAAGTAGGAATGATTAATATATTTGTGTGCACTGCATTAAAGTCAATTACTTTCCTTTAAAAAGCAGCAGTACCTTGTTACATTATCACTTAAAATGAAGGTACCTACAAATTAGACTCTTAACTTTTAAAATGTGATTGCATGTTAAGATATTTCTCCTTCTTTGCCATAAATATACTTTTGCTCAAAATATATTACATTGTTTTTCTTATGTGAAAATGAAGGCATGATTTTGTGCAAACTAGCTATGCTTCTTCAAGAACAAGTATAGGTTTATAGCTTCTTGCATTGTGAAGACTTGTGTCACTGGCTCATCTTATATGACAGTAATTCAATTATGACCTTTTTATACCCATTTAAAAAATAAATACAAACAAGTTTTAGCACGCTTAATGCTGGGGAAAAAGAAAGTCTTCTTCAAAATAACCTAAATTCAACCCAAACATAAATATGCCTTTTCCTATGGTATTTCTTTTCTGCTGCATATTGCCTTTATAAAAATGTAATTTGAAAATAAGCATGTTACGGTTTTCTGTATTGAAAGCACTACAATAATTACATACTGCTTTTTATTTTCTTCTTCTGTTAACATTAATAATTCCAAATGAAAAATTTTATGGAGATGTTTTTAATGTTTATAGCAGTTTATTTATTTATGACAAATGTTGATTTTCTTTATTATAAAGCCACAGTAGTTATCAAAATGATTAATTGTAGACCTATGTCAATATAATGACAATATTTGTAACAAATATGTAATTAGACATATGCTATGGACATCCCTCTAGGAGGATTTGAATTTCAAATAGAGGGCTTTAATCATGTCCCTTCCTCTTTGCGTGTTGGTATTTTCTAGGTGATGATGAAGGAGTCCAGGAGACAGCAGAATCAGATGGGGACACACAGTCAGAGAAACCGGGGCAACCTGGAGTTGAGATAGACGACTGGGATGGACCAGGTAGGACAAAAAATTTAAAATTCAATCATCTGTTGCTACTATGAGGAATTCACTTTTTTTTTCTTAAATTTTAATTAAATTATAAAACTCTTACACTCTCACTTTTGATTTAAAAAAAATATTTGTGTGTATGTTGGTTACACGGTAGGCTGAATAAATATCATTATTTAAAGAGGATTTTTATCTTTGATAAATAAACTATAAAAACCAAAGTGTTATCACTGCTTGAAGTTTTTCATCTTTGTTTTCTTTCATACTCATGTAGGAATTTAGTTAATTCTACTTGTTTCTTCTTTGAACAGAGATCTTTGTGCTGTATCCACATTCAAATTGGGCATACTTTTAAAGCTTCAAACAAGTAACAAATACTCCAAAGAAATACTTTTAGTATAGTCATGTTGTAAGTCATAGATTGAATCCCAGTGTGTGTTTAGAAAACATTAACAGATGCCCCACTTTGATTCAAGGTTTTGGTAATATTTTTACTGTTATGAATGAAAATTAAATTTGATTTTAAAGTTCATTGATATTTAATCATTTCAAGAAAAACAGAAACTGTTAAAATACTCCAAAAGACCAACACAATTTTATATAAATATGTACAGTTCATAAGAACTCTGTGGCTAAAAACCTTTATATTTGGTGCCAACTAATTTACAATTGATGGTATATTTATAAATGGAGACTGTTATGTCACAGGGCTTAAGGATATAAGCGAGTTTTGAAATAGTTTTAGCCATGATTTCCAAAGCAGTAACATTTTTCATTAAGAAAGATCCCTATATTTCAATCACATTTTCACCCTTGCATGACTTTGCAAATTGCTCTCTGCTGTGCGTGAAGAAGAGAGGAACTCCAGTGGTAATTTTCTGAAACCAGCAGCTGGAAAATATAACGCAAATAAAAATGAAGATACAGTATATCTGATTATTATGATGTCATTTCTAATGTTATTCGTGATACACACAGATGTTTGTATTCTGTATACTATAGCATAATGTTGCCCAAGATTTGGGATCAAAACATATTATAATTAAAGTACCATATACCACATTTTAAGAGTTTGAAAGAAAATGTGGACATCTGGCATTTTCACCTTATTGCATAATGTTTCTGTCTTAATGAAGGGAAGAATTCTCTTGATTAAAAAAATAAGAAAAAAAACTTCGGAAAAATTTATTTTTTCTTGGGGATTACATTTAACTTAAAGAAGTGGGTGAACTTTATGTTGTATGGTTATTTATTCATAGAATTAAGTACGGATATGCTGTGTAGAAGAGTTTTTACATTGAAATTAGATTAGATGGCCTTTTGATATGCCTACTTGCAAAGGGTACATTCTGGATTCACTCAGAGGGGCAGACTTGGAGGTGGCTGGTTTTCCTCTTTGCTCAAACCTGGGACCCACAGTGCTCCCAGCGACTTGTGAGTAAGTTAGCAAATTCAGGGGGTGGTGAATTTCTAAACACATACTGCATACCCAGTGCTTCCTTTTTCAGGAAGCTTTTCCAGAAATAAAGTTATGTGTTAGCTAAAAGAGAGCAAGAGAGAGAGAGCGAGAGTGAGAGAGCGAGAGCGAGAGTGAGAGAGAGAGAGAGAGAGAGAGAGAGGCATAAGGATAAAGCATGATGCTGTCCATTCAGGATAAGATTTTTCACTTTTGAGTTAAATTTACTTAACACATCTGATTTAGTAAACATTTTATTCAGTTGATATCAGTGAAAATGTATATACTCTTTCTGTAGCACAAATGAATGTATAAAAACTTTAAAGGAAAAAATGTATGCCTATAAGCAGGTATGCCTGGAGGAAATTCATCCTTTGTATATTGTAAAATCGATAACACATTTTTTCCCTACAGGTGTTTTGCAAAATAAAGGGGGATTTATTATTTTGACATCCCCTGATTAATGAAGTTGACTCATAACAAAAGGTTACCTGTTGGATATTTATCTTTTAAGGTAGAATATTCATTGCTTTCCTTCAGTCAGAGAAAGTATACAGGATGTTTTTGAATTTTTGCTATCGCACGAATAGTGATTATATCAATATTTTTACCCAAATTTTTGTTATTCAAAAAAAGTATTGGTATTTTACAACTGTATTAAGAAGAGGATATTTCTCAGGTTTTAGTGACAGTTTCCAAGCATCTTAGAAAATGAACTCTGGATTCTAAAGTTTTAGGTTCGAATTCTGGATTTGCTGCTTACTTGCTGGATGAATTTTTGCAAGTTGCTTAATCTCTCTGTGCTGTTATTCTCATTTGTAAAATGTGGAAAGTAATATTAATGCCTCTTAGGGCTTTTGTGATAATTAAATCTTGAACATAAAATGCTAATGACCATTATTATGGCTTTGAAATTGTTGCGACTTGAAGCAGAACCTTTAAAAATTCTTTTCTGCATTTTTTAAAGCACAGTAGTACATCTGTTACAACAAGGGTAAACTTTTATAATACGGAGCATCTAGGTTTTTTTTTTGCGGTGCGTGGACCTCTCACTGTTGTGGCCTCTCCCGTTGCGGAGCACAGGCTCCGGAGGCGCAGGCTCAGCAGCCATGGCTCACGGGCCCAGCCGCTCTGCGGCATGTGGGATCTTCCCGGACCGGGGCACGAACCCGTGTTCCCTGCATCGGCAGGCGGACTCCCAACCACTGAGCCACCAGGGAAGCCCAAGCATCTAGTTTTGAATTTAGCCACAAATTATTGGTTAAGACATGAGGCAATGAGCCAGGTGTGATTTCAAGGTCTCCTAACTTTAAGGTCCTCCCACCCAGTCCTGATAGTCACCCTAAGATAGAGAGTTGTCTCTAAAAATAGAACAGAACCAAAGGACAAGGAAATTATCTAAAGAATTTGAGGCATAGAGCTAACATCGTTTAAGATAGATCAGGATTTATCTTATTTTTAAAGTTTGATTGGAGACGACTCCACAACTTTTCTTGATAGCTCAGTTCGATAATGAATCAACTCCTCTGTGAAGTGTTCTATTTTTATCAAATGCAGATTCCCCAGAGCAATTTTTTTTCCTTATTTGTTATACATTTAAAAGGCACATTTAATAATTGCTCGTACCTTTGTTAACTCTTATGATTAGGTGGAACCTAAACAATCTTTAGGAAAATTGTCTTAACATTTTTAAACATTTCTAATGATGAAATTCTTTAATGTTTAAATATTTGTGACTTGTTTGAATAATCTTCAATTTCTTATGAGTCTTTCACCATTTGACTGGAGTGCTAGACTCACAGTAAGCTAGTAAAGTTCAGGCCAGTGTAAAAGTCATTACCTCATTATTTCAGTATTTCACATATCAATTTTCAAGTCTGATTCTTCTTTCTTGCTCTTAAGAAAATTACCTTGACATTACTTTGCTTGGAATCTAATTCATATGATACTTGTTATCCACTGTTCTTCCTTTCCCTCTGTATTTGCCTATACCTCACTTATATCATTTCTGTCTTCTTTTTAAGTAAATGCTTTTTCTTTTATCGCCCTCCAGTAATTCAGTTTGCCAATATTCTCATACATTTAACTATTTAAGAAATAGTCATTGTACACTAATAACTGTGAAAAGTGCTAGGGAGAAGTCCAAAGAGGTAGTACAATGCTGGCCACAGTCTCTCTTTTTTTATTGAAGTATAGTTGATTTACAATGTTGTGTTAATTTCTGCTGTGCAGCAAAGTGATTCTATTATCTATATCTATCTAGATTTTTATCTCTCTCTCTCTCTCTCTCTCTCTATATATATATATATATATATATGTATATATATATATATATACACACACACATTCTTTTTTCATATTCTTGTCCATTCTGGTTTATCACAGGATATTGAATATAGTTCCATGTGCTATACAGTAGGACCTTGTTGTTTATCCATTCAATATATAATAGTTTGCATCTGCTAACTACAACCTCCCATTTCATCCCTCTCCCACCCCACCTCCCCCTTGGCAACCCATAAGTCTGTTCTTTATGTCTGTGAGTCTGTTTCTGTTTTATAGATAAGTTCATTTGTGTCACATTTTACATTCCACATATAAGTGATATCATATGGTATCTGTCTTTCTCTTTCTGCCTTACTTCACTTAGTATGATAATCTCTAGTTACATCCATGATGCTGCAAATGGCATTTTTTTCGTTCTTTTGGGGGGCTGAGTAGTATTCCATTGTGTATATGTACCATGTCTTCTTTATCCATTCATCTGTTGATGGACATTTAGGTTGTTTCCGTGTCTTGGCTATTATAAATAGTGCTGCTGTGAACATAGGGATGCATGTATCTTTTTGAATTATAGTTTTGTCTAGGAGTGGGATTGCCAGATCATTTGGCAACCCTATTTTTAGTTTTTTGTGGAAACTCCATACTGTTTTCCACAGTGGCTGCACCAACTTACATTCCCACCAACAGTGCAGGAGGGTTCTCTTTTCTACACACCCTCTCCAGCGTTTGTTATTTGTAGACATTTTAATGATGGCCAATCTGACTGCTGTCCACACTGTCTCTTTTTGATACCATTTCTCTCCTTTAACCTTCTTTAATTATTCATGTAGTGTAGTTAGGTAGGATGTAATAATTAAGCATGTCAACCTAGAAAGTAGAGAATTGGTCTAGACTACAGAAGAAAATGCACAAATTTTAGAGCCATGCTTACACTTATGGCCTTGTGGCCTTGGGCATATTAAACAGCCAGGACCTCAGTTTCCTTATCTTCAAAATGGGAAGAATAATAAGTACTTTGAAACATGGTTATGAGGATGAAACTTGAAAGAGATGATATATATGATACCTAGCACAGAGCCGGGGTGAGTGTGGGATTTGCTAGATGTTAGTGGCCTCCCTTTACCCTAGGACCTCTCACATTGGCCAACAGTTGGAATGTGTCCTTATTCTGAAAACAATGCTTACATCTCTTTAAGAAAATCTTTAGAACCTCAATCCATCGCCAAATTCTGGAGTGCTGACTTGTGTATTTATTTAGAAGGAGACTTAGGGAAGAGAATACTGTTAAATCATTATAAATTCGTCATCCACCACTATGAAATGAGTACCTTAAAAGTCACATCTCATAAACGTCAACTCTAGGAATGCCAACTCTCTGGCTTATGTTATTAAAAACATGTTACTTCTTTTTGCACATGGGAATAATGAATAATTTGTTTTCCCTGGTCTAATATTGAATGAGTCTACCAACAGCCTTATAGCCGCTTTAATTGACATTTCTAGGAGCTCTACTAAAGGAACATATCATGTTACTCAAATTGTGCAGATAAGTATGTGTAGCCCCCAATAATGTATATTAATACAAATATGCACAGATATAAAATTTTGAGCAAGCAGTCATTTAGATTCTTTGACATGAACTTTTCCAGATAATCATGTACGTTTATTTAAATAGATTTTGGTATTTATATGTAAAGCATTTGGGCCATTTCAGTAAAAATGAAGTAGAAAATCAGACCTTGTATCGATGATTCAAGGAATTAATAGAATGAAATTAGGAATAATTTTTGTGTTATACACTATGGAACAGCACACCTTCCTCCTAGGTTGATAAATGGAAATCTGATTTACCATCAGAGGTAAATTATATTGAGGTAATGGGTAGAGAAGGCCAGCCGTACTTCTGTTTATATATTGGCCCTGCCACTTATCAACTGTGTGACTTTGGGTAAGTTACTAACTCTCCAAGGGCTCAGTTTCCTTATTTATAAAATGGGGCTAATTATGATAACCACCTCATTAGTGAGATTTTTTATGTAAAACATGGAGATCAAAACTTCATAAGTGCTCAATAAATGGCTCTTAATATTACTTTTAGCATCATTTTGGCAATTGTGCCTTAGAAGCCATTATAATGCCTTACAGATGATAAGCCCACATTTGTATAGTGAATCAACTTTGTAAAATGATTTCGCTATGTAGAAATCATCACAGGGCTACATTAACTATGTTCTATTCAACTGGATTTAAAACATAATTCAGTAAAAGAAATTTTAATGTAAATAAATTTTCAAGAATAAATGTCTAGCATAAAATCAGATGTGTGTACCTGTTGCATCTGGACTAAAAATGTTTCAAGAAATCTATAAAGAAGTCACCTCATTCAGGTGCTGTTCAGCGTTGTGGATCCACGCAGATGATCAGGCTAGTTCTGCTCTGTGCCTGAAATTAAACTGAGGAGATGGGGAGTGTTTTATATAAAGTGGAATGGCAGCTGGGAGACCACTGTGAGAGAGAAGCACACACTAATGATACAGGGTATTTTTCCCTTTACTGGTCCAAAGAAGGGCTTGGAGATTACAGTTCTGATTTCGTTTCCTTTTTGATTGGGAAAATGTGGTAGATATAAGATCTGGGAAATGCCATTTGAAGTAAATTAACAGAAACCTATGAAACATAGTTAACCACAGATATAGTCTGACAGTAAGAAGAATATTGTGAGAAGCAGAGGAAATCGTAGAATGACTGTGTATTACTCTGACAGTG
Organism: Neophocaena asiaeorientalis asiaeorientalis; assembly: GCF_003031525.2. NCBI lineage: Eukaryota > Metazoa > Chordata > Mammalia > Artiodactyla > Phocoenidae > Neophocaena > Neophocaena asiaeorientalis. Next base: position 2,797,536 of record NW_020174375.1, on the reverse strand, counting down.
AATTGGTATTATCTCTGCTATCAGATAATGCAGTTATCATTAATTTTCACATTTGCATTTCAATCTTTGGAAGGAAATGACTCTTGCCGGATGAAGATAAGAGCTCTGTACCACTATAATGAACCATCATTTTATCCCAACGCTTTTTGTCCATATGAAAATGAGGCGGGGAGGAGTGTGTGTGTATGTGTGTGTGTGTGTGTGTGTGTGTGTGTGTGTGTGTATGTGGTGGGGTTCAGAAAAACATTATAACAAAGTGTCAAAAATTGCTACAGACTTTTGAGCCCCTTCTGAAACAAGAGGGGGTCAAAATAAATCTTCTGTACTGTAGTTAAGTGGATATCGGATTAAAAGATGAAAGCCTTACTCTTTGTAGAACAGGATGCCACATAAACACAGTAAAAAATAGTTCTCTTTATCTTATTCCTTTACTCCAGTTTGCACTCTGATATAGAATTAGGGCACACATAAACCTAACCCAAAAAAAGAGGTAGGTTGAAGGCAAAGGACTTACGATTATTGTTTGGAAATAGATGTCTTTGAGTTACAAGAACTGTGTAAAATATACAAATTTATTATTATTATTATCTCTTCAGTTGTACAAGAATGGGAATTAAGGATATTTAGATAATGGCTTGTAGAACTTGCAAATACCTAATTTGTTTGCACAAGTTTAATTGATAAATTCAAGCTAAAGAATAATGAATTGAGATTAATTTTTTTTTTTTTTTTGGACCTTGCTTTGCAGTGACCTTTTCCTCAAACAGATTGCTGGAAAATAAAATACAATGTCAAGTTTTATAAATACATCATGATCCCAGAAAAATATATGACAGCACATACTTTCCTATCCCACATGCTGTTCCCATGGCAAAATTCATTAATTAACCTTTTACAGTAGAAGCTCCCTTAATTAAACTAAAATTTGCACCCTTTCTCTGAAACTTACTGATTGAGGCTGTTGTGGGTTAAGTCGGGTCCCCTCACAACTCGTATGCTGAAGTCTTAAATTTCAGTACCTCAGAATGTGATGTTATTTGGAAATAGGGTCATTGCAGATGTAACTAGTTAAGACGAGGTCATACTCATTAGGGTGGGCCCTTCATCCAACATGACTGGTACCCTCATAAGAAGGGGAAATTTGGAGACAGACCGCATACATAGGGAGAACATACTGTGAAGATGAAGGAGGAGATTGAGATGATGCTCTTAGAAGTCAAGGAAGGCCAAAGATTACTGGGAAACCACCAGAAGCTAGGTAAGAGGTATGGAACAGATTCTCTCAGAAATCCTTCCCTTGAATCCTTCTGATTCCCAGAAGGAATCAATCCTGCTGAACCTGATCTTGGACTTGTAGACTCCAGAATTGTGAGACAATACATTTATGTTATTTAAGCCACCCAGTTTATGGTACTTTGGTACAGCAGTCTTAGAAAACCAGTACAGAGGCCAGGAGCTAGAAAAGAATCATGTGGGCAGTCCCTTATATGCTTTCCAACTATATATCTTACTGTAATTTTTAGTTGATTTTAAATATTGTCTAAACCACTCGTATATTTGCAAAAAAAAATACATTGTTTCTAGGGCAACAATATTGAAACCTTCCAAAGACTGGATAAAGAGCAATAACTAAAAAATGTAGGTATGGATAAAATAACTGCAGCAAATCAGGGAGAAAATCATAAACATATTGAAAGAATCTGCCCTTAGATGGCTTTGCAAGTGCTTTTACATCCTCACTCTAATGAAACAAACTAGAAATTTTAGATGAAGCATTTGAATGTTGTTTATGAAATTGGAGGACCAACAGTGGGCTCATAGGCTGATAAAAGGTCTAGGCCCTACATCAAATGTTTAATTATTAAATGTGCTTTTGTATAGCATAAGTTAAAATATAATGCTTCTATTATTATTTTAAAAATCATTCCATGGTTTGGCTATTTTGATGAACTGCTCACCCCATTTTGTCCAATAATAGGACTTCTACTGTGCTCTTTCCTCCTGAGCCATAATTCAGCTTAGAATTCTTCTCAACAGGACACTTCAGGAAGACACTTGTCAGTAGGATATAAGAAAAACCCTTGCTAGCCCCTTTGTAACCTCCTTCATAAGAAAGTATGCTTTAGGTACTTCTTTTGGCGCAAGAATTTTTGGCATTCGTTGTTTTCCTTGACTCAGCATTAAACCTGGAAAAGATACCTAAATATGTGCCTGATCTGAGATGTTGAAAGAAAGAAAACCTAAACCATGTAATTATTTGCTTCTCTTTTGTCTGATTTAGAAAGGGACTTAATGGGGTTCAGAAGGATAAGTCAAGACCAACACAGTGACATACACTAGAAGTAGAAGTGGTTTGAAACTATGGAAAACAAAAGCAGGTACATAGAGACATGTACACTTGCTATTAATGGGCCACAAATTTGGAACTAGATTACTAGATAATTTAAAGGGTAATATTGATTGGGTACACAAGATAAAATACATTTCTTGTAAGTTGGTAGTTGAATCTAGATCCTTGAAGAAATTCAGATTCGATACTGTAGGCAACAGTACTATATATACATTGCTGGGTGCTTTCTATTGCATCATATCACTGAGCACATACAAGGCCGCTGCCTCACCTGTGATTTTACAAAGTATCAGGTGGTTCGGGTGTTTTCACTTGATCCATCCGTTATAAAGTTTCCCATCAACTTTTCACCTAATGGTTATTGCCAGGATCCATTGCATCATTAGGGCTTGCAAAACGGTGACTTTTGCATTTTATCATTCCTTCTGTATTATTAACTGATATTATTATCTCCTGAAAATCTTTCCCTCATCTACTATTTAGTTACCCCTGAATACTGTTCATAAAGGAAAAGGTGGACACATGCTTGATTTTTTCCTCACTACATACCAGTTTTCAGTATAGGAAAGAATAGAAAGAGTGACCTAAGGCTGGTAAAATAAACTGGTAAATACTGTCGTTGCATTTAAATTCAAGATCTGTGTGAAGACGTGTTATGCATATAAGCTACATACTCAGAATTGCATTAAAGATAAACTACTCTGACTACAATATGAAGAATGGGTAGAAGAAGGACAATAGAAATACAGTAGTAGTCTCGTCAAGAGGCGAAAGAGGGTTATAGGAAGCACCGGATATATTTGAGGTTGTCATTGTGTGTGGCTTGTTCAATGTATTTTGTTGCCATTCACTGAGGTAAGGAGAACTGAAGGAAAGACATGTTTGGGGAGAAAGATGAATTGGATTTTTAGTATGTTATTTGCAGTTTTTGTGAGACATCCAAGTGGATCTGTTGAGTAGAACATTGGTAATATAGGCTGGGAGTTTGGAGAAAAGCCTAGTATAGAGACGTAAATCGGAGAGTCATCAATGTATACGTGGCAATGGAATTCATGGGAGTAGATGGGAATATATATATATATATATATATATATATATATATATACACATACATACATACATACACATATGAGGTCTTGGACATGAAGCTTGAAGAACTCCTATCTCTAGCAGAAGGATAGAGGAAGAAGTGTCAAGAGCGTCTGATAAGGAGGGAACAGCCAAGATAGGGAGAACCAGGGGAATGTAATAGTTTTAAGGAGGAAAGAGTCATGCTTGGGTTAAATGCTGCTGAGACGTCAAGACCGAGATTTAAAGACTTCCCTTGAATTCAGTGCCACGTGGATATTAGTGATTTTAACTGGAACTATTTCAGCGGAGCTCTTGTAGCAGAGCTGCCAGACTGTGGTAGGTTGAAGTGCGAGCGAAAGACAAGCAAATTGAGTCAGCTATTGGAAACAACTCTTCTTGAATGTTCTTGGTAAATAAATATAAACATACCTGGGTTTCTGTGAAACTGTTTATTGATAAAATTGTTCATTACCATTTTATTTCTACCTCAGAAACTTTCAAACTTTAGGGTTATGCCTCCAAAGAAATTTATGTCTCATATTAAGCCATTCTGAATCTGCTACCCATTAACTTTTATAAATTATTTCAAAGTTATTTTTATTTCCTGTCCCTACCATATTTTCAAGCTTTACATGATACATTTTGCTCATTTCTTTTAAATTTTATTGTTTCAACTTTTATATCCCAGTAACTAGTTTACCAAATAGTTTGTGTGTGGATTTTTTTTTGAGTTTTATTACCTTGAATGTAGTTGAAATGCTAAATTTAATAACAATATATTACATAAAAATTTACTATAAATTTGATGTGGGTTAGAAGTATGTTTTCCCTTCTTTCTGTATTCAAACTGATAACAGCTCTTATGGTGTTATTGTTATTTCTGTTGTCGTTTTAACCTCAGGAGTACACTTAGACCTTGGAGACTGTTGTATCTTTGCCTTCATAATAAATTCCTACACTGTTTCTGAGATTGATACTTGGAGCAAGCAACTGATTCACTCATAAATATAATTTGCATATCCTTGCCAGATCTTGTACTTCTTCCCGGGCACCTTTGCAGACCCACATTGAATTAATTAATTTAATTAGTTCAAACACTTATTGAATAAGTGTTAAGAATAACTGTGTGCCAGACTCCGAGGATAAAGCGATGACTTGGACTCATACTACCTTCAAAAAGCTCGTAGTACAAAGAAGACAGACAAATGATGAGATAATTAAAATACATTGCTATGGATTCTGTTACAGAGGCATGTACAGTGTGCGGTGGTGGCAAAGGGGGAGGAAGGTCATCCACTGCCAAGTGGGAGGGGTGGTGGGAAAATGGCTGAGGGATCAGCTTGCACAGAGGGAGAAGGGAAGGGTTGCTGCTGATGGTGAGACATAATGCTGAAGAGATAACACAAGCAATAATAATCTCTTCAGTGATCGCAAGGACAGAGTGATAAATACACACCGGACGCACTAAATGGTTAATGATATGTGGGAAATGTTTAGTTTTTTGCAAAATTATATATATTATATATTAAGTGTAGTAAACGTGTTGCCATTTTGCCTGTACAGAAGCTTTCACTTTCCTGTTAAACCTGCCCGACTGTGCCACTGTTACCTAGAAGGCACTATCCTTCTGTCACTCTTGGGCCTGAGGAATGGAGAGGTTTTCTGAAAGATAATGGAAACTAAAGTACCCATGCTGAAGATTAGTTACATCTGTAAACTGTTAAAAACAACAATTAAAGAGTTGGGTAAAAGGTCAGCTAAGAAACCTAATTGTAATTTTAGCCATTTCCTGGAAATTGAACAGCAAAGCAGGGTATCTAGTGGCGTTACTGGTCTTGCCTGGTGTTTGGAAGCAGGGCTAGCTCTTGGAGGCTCTTGGAGAGCTTGGTGGGGAATAAGAAAGGAAGGCTCAAGGGGGAAAGTGTGAGCTTCTTGCTAACAGCAGAGTTCTACTTGGCAGGATTCCTGTGGGCCATATTTTAAGTGTCCTTGAAAGAAAATTGCAAAGTGCTGCGTGTTTTCAAAGAAAATTTATTGAATACATTGTCATATATAGGAAAGTAATGAAAATAACATATTTGATGTTAAACATAGTTTATATTTGGTTAAATACACAGAGAATCACATGTCTTATTTTGAGTTTTCATGGCAGAATCTCTTGATACTAACAAGAGTATAACATTCTTTTTAAGTGACGCCCTGAATAAAAACAGTCACAAGCCTTCCCAATTGAATGGAATTTTAACAAGTTCTTTGGGTTTTTTCCTGTTCATTTTTTCATATGAATTAATCAAGGTTATTTCATCTTTGAGCATTGTATTAACAATGTAAAATAAAACGAAAAGAATAAATACATGAGTACGTTCTAATAAGGATGGAAACATGGCATTTTTTTACAGAATTAAGTAACCTATACACCAGACAAGGAATATAAAATGACTGAGATTGACAGCACTTATTTTAGTGTATATTTTAAGTAAACAATGCATTATTTAAGTTTATGGTATTTAAAATTATATTTTCTATATAAAAGCAATGCAAGCTCACCAAAAGAAAAGAGAAACGAGTGGAAGACACTTTCTGCCATCAGAGTGTTTATTTCAGTTCCCTCTACCCATTTTTCTTTTCTTTAATTAATTAATTAATTTATGTTTTGGCTGTGTTGGGTCTTAGTTTCTGTGCGAGGGCTTTCTCTAGTTGCGGCAAGTGGGGGCCACTCTTCATCGCGATGCGCGTGCCTCTCACTGTTGCGGCCTCTCTTGTTGCGGAGCACAGACTCCAGATGCGCAGGCTCAGTAGTTGTGGCTCACGGGCCTAGTTGCTCCGCGGCATGTGGGATCTTCCCAGACCAGGGCTCGAACCTGTGTCCCCTGCATTGGCAGGCAGATTCTCAACCACTGCGCCACCAAGGAAGCCCCCATTTTTCTTTAAATTAGATGCTTTCCAAGAAAATTACTATCTTCCTCAATAATTTTCATTACTCTGAAAATTGAATAAAAGGGGGACATTGGATATATAAATAATAATTATCGTAATATGATTAATGCAATAGTTGTTAAATAGGCTGATAAATTATATAACATCTTAAAATATTATGCCTGCAATTTCTAATACTATAGCTGGAAATAATGACGTGTGAAAAGTGTTTTATTGTAAAAGAAGTCATTTGAGTAGCCTTTCTTAATTGTGCAAATATAAGAGCCAAGATTTTTCAAACTGGATTTGGGAGCCTTTTGTCTCTTTGGGATGAATACTACCTGTCTTGGAGATCTCACAGCTCTGAGAGAAGGAAGGAAGATGGAGGGCTGATTTGCACATGAAGCCTGTGGGGCTTTCCGTGTGGTAGTCACGCGAACTCCACCACTTCCACCCCAAACTGTGGTTTATATTAGTCTCCTCAGGCTGCTGTAACAGAATACCACAGACTCAGCGGCTTAAACAACAGAAATTTATTTTCTCATAATTCTGGAGACTCGAAGCCCACGATCAAGGTGCCCACAGGGCTGGTTTCTGGTGAGACCTCTCTTCCTGGCTTGTAGATGGCCACCTCCCCGCTGTGTCTGGACATGGTTTTTTCTCTGTTATGTGCACACTCCTGATGTCTCTTCCTATTCTTATATGGACACCAATCCTATTGGATTAGGGCTTTACCCTTATGTCCTCATTTAACCTTAATTACTTCCGTAAAGGTCCTGTCTCCAAATACAGTGGCATTGGGAGTTAGGGCTTCAACCTGTAAATCTTGGAAGAGACACAATTCAGGTTGTCAATGACAGGTTCGATTGGGGTGGCCTTAACCAAAATCTGCTGGCAGGGAAAGGACATCTTGGAAAATAGAAGATTTGTGGAGGGTGAAGCCAGGACTCAACAGTAGGGCTTTAGGTTTTAAGAGAGAGGGCTATTTTTCCCTACCCTTTGTTCCTAAATCTGGAACTCCTTGTGAGTCCAGCTAACATGGCCTCGGGTCCTGCTTTGGGGAAGGATGGCTGATCTGAGATGTGATGTGAATTAAGTGAACCGAACCCTAAAGACTAAGGGGGGACACCATGACAGATTGTATAAGACCTGAGCCCACTTGGGTGTTTCCTTAGCAAAGAAGGGGAATCCACCATCCTGTATGGGACCTGTGCTTAATAGTGACACCAAGGAATAGAGAGCAAAGCAGGGGCTTCAGTGGCCTAAATGATCTCTTGGAATTTGGAAGTATGGCTGGCTCTTGAGGAGTTCTTGGAGACTTTGGAAGGAATGAAGTAAAAAGATCTCAAGAGGGAGAGGCTTAACTTCTTGTTAATAGAAATTTTACCCCAAGCTGAAGAATGAGGACATGTAAGTCATGGGAGAACATAAAGGAAGTCCAGAGAAAGAGGCATCTGTCTCTCCTCTGGGAGACCATTTAAGGCCTCTTTACTTTGTAAGCATGGAAGTATTTAACAGATGGAAGGAGAGAAGAGAGTAAAGACATTCCAGCACTCCAGGCGGAGGGAATATAACACACCTGCATTAATATACATGGTGAATTGTGGTTAGGAGTGAGATAGGGACTCACATTAGACAACTAGGCAATATAGCCTGTTGCACGAGTTCAGGTCAGAAGGCAATAGAGATTTGGGTAATAAAAGTTGCCAGCATCATTAGTAAATACTGGTGTTCAAAATGGATTTAAAGTGGTGAAGGAAGAAGGAAGGTTTTTCCCCCACTCCTAGAGTCCAAGCACAGGAAAGCAGTGACCTGGAAGTGGCACTGGAGATCAGGCCAGAAACAGCTTGGCTCCAGAGTCTCTGCTCTGAACCACTGACACACACACACACACATACACACACACACACACACACACACACACACACACTTTTTCTGAGCAATGTAAAAGCTAGAGTTTACTTATGAACCTTTATCTTTATTCTGGAAGAAGAACACCCTTTATTAATTGTGAAAAAAATATTTTAACTCTTTTAAGTTATTAAATTTAATGATTATCTTTATAGTTTATATTAAATTTGAAAATAAATATGAGATTTTTAAAAAGCACTGACCATATATAATACACCTTTTCTCCACAGTTTTGACATATCGATGTGTATTATGGGAAAAATTGATTTTGAAGAGTAAGATACTTTTGAAAAGCCCAAATTATTTATTCATTAAAAATCATAATTACAGTTATGTGGCAAAATTAATTTTCTATAAAATAGGTTTTTCTGTCTGGAATATGGAAGTGAATTATTTTACAAACTCATATAACTTAAGGCTAACATTTCATGCCAATAGCTCATGATTAGTATATAGTAGAATAATTTAGCACATTTTAAAATTAAAGAAGAGGTTGTTAGTTAACCCAGCTTTCTGGATTTTACTCATTTTTTTTAACTTTTAAAGTTAAACATAATAGAAAAAAAATTGTTATCAGATATTTTAATAAAGTAAAATGAAAATGGCATTATATGTAACTGTTAGAGAAATGCAGGAAATATTTCAATCATTATTTAAAAGTACATGAGATTAATAATACTTCTGGTTCCCTTTGGGCCTTATTAAGTATTATTTAATCTGTATAATTCAAGACATTTTATCCATTAGGCTCAGTCATTTTCAGAAATCATAAAACATATAAGTAAAGGTACTGATAAAGGGAAAAATCAGTAACTCAGATAACCTAAAGCATTTATTTTTCAGAGTGTTATTCTCTTGAAATGATCAAAAGAATTCTGAAACCATTCAGAATGAATGTTGAGGACCTAAGACTCTGTTCTGGGCAACATTTTCCTTTCCCATGAACTTTAAAATTTTTCTCTTTCCCAGTCACATCTCTAGTACCTAATATTTACAGAGAGTTTACTATGTGCTAATCACTGCTCTAGGCATGGGGAGTATAAGAGCAGACAAATTCTCATTGTTTTCTCTCAAAACAACTCTAGGAATATTGTCTCCCTCTTGACCAGTGAGGAGACCGAGGCACAGAACATTAAGTCACTTGCCTGTGATCACAAAGCAAATAATCATGGAATTGAAATGAAACAGCTTGACCCCAGGGATTGTGCTCAACGCCACTACATTTTCTCTGGTTTTCATACAATGAGCCCTTCTTGATTATGGTACCTATTATTTGTTATTTTGACACCCTGTCACCTAACTGGCATTCTTTTCTCCTTCCCTAAAATACAAGCAAGGAAACTATGCTTTATTGTTCATTAAAGCCTTTTATTAAGTTTAATTTTTCCTTTGATAAAATTTTTGTGAAATCTAAGGCTTCCTTTCTACTGCACAACTTTTTGGTTACTGTGTTTAATTTATCATTTATTTGGCTTTGCCCTGGAGAACAGCATGACCCTAAGAGCTACCATTCATTGAGCATCGTGGCTCCAGTCACTGGGCCTTATTTTACAGTGGAGGAAATTAAGACTTAAAAATTTAAATTTGAGGCATACCTCGGAAATATTGTGGGTTCTGTTCCAGACCTCCTCAGTGAAGCAAATATCACAATAAAGCAAGTCACACAAATTTTTGGTTTCCCAGTGCATTGAAAAGCTATGTTTACACGATACTGTGGTCTATTAAGTATGCAATAGCGTTGTGTCTAAAAAACAATGTATATACTCTAATTAAAAAATACTTTATTGCTAAAAAATGAGAGCCATCATCTGAGCCTTCAGAGTCATAGTGACATCAAAGATCACAGGTCACAGCTGACCATAACAAATATAATAATAATGAAAAGGTTTGAAATATTGCAAGAATTACCAAAATGTGACATAGAGACCCTAAGTGAGCAAATGCTGTTGGAAAAATGGTGCTGACCGACTTGATCAACACAGGGGTCATCACAAACCTTAAATTTGGAAAAAACGCAGTATCTGCAAAGCACGATAAGGCAAAGTGCAGTAAAACGAGAAGCTGAGAAGTGACCCAGCCAGGATTCCCATTGAGAGTGGTGATCAATGATGCTGGCAACACACCTCTGGAGGACATTTTCTTTTTCTAGGCACTACATGAAGTGATGTTGTTGGTTACTTCTTTTAATTCTCACAGCAATTCGACAGACAGGTGATCCCTATTTCATAAGTGAAGATGTTAAGTCTTAGAGAAGTTAGGTAGTTTACCTAGTCCCACATTGCAAATAGGGGACGAGTAGCTTACCTAGTCTCAGTGTGATGGTAAGGTCAAGCTTGTAGGGGTGGTGAAGTAATGGAAGATACAACCTGAGATGAAAATCACTTTCAAATTCTGCTCCTCCACTTAACAGCTCAGTAAATTCGGACAAATTACGTCATCTTTCTGCCTGTCAACTTTCTCATCTGTAAAATGGGAGTACTGTATACAGCCAGCCCTCATTATCTTCAGGTTCCAGATCGCTGAATTCAACCAACCATGGATGGGACATACTCAGAAAAAAGTTCCAAGAAGCAGAACTTGAATTTGCCATGCCAGCAACTATTTACATAGAATTTTCACTATATTTACAACTATTTTCATAACATTTACATTGTATTCGGTGTTATAAGTAATCTAGAGATGATTTAAAGTATATGGGAGGATGTGTGAGGTTTACATGCAAATACTACACCATTTTATATAAGGGACTTGAGCCTCCAAAGATTTTGCTATTCGTGGTGGGAGGTCCTAGAGCCAATCCCCTGTGGATACTGAAGGATGACTATACCTGCTTCATAGGATTTTATGAGCATTACATTAGTGAAGTGCCGAGAAGAGTGTCTGGCCCAGAGTAAGTACTGTATAAATGATGTAAGCATGACGTCATCCTCATCATCACCTTCATCATCCTCATCATCCTTATTTTATAGTCAGGGTTTTTTTTTTCCTCTCTTAAATCTTGCCTCAACCTTATTTCTTCTTCCCCATTAGATTTCTTTAGCATTTGCATGGCCAGAGAAGTATCAAGTCCCTTTGTGTCTATTTTGTTCAGAAAACAAGGGTGTTTTATAGGATTCAACATCCTTGATTAGAATAAAACTTTCAGTTGAATATGAAGTGTTAGAGTATTTTAGGATTTTAAAAAAAAAATAATTTAGGCATTTGTTCCTTATGCTCAGTCTCATTCCACAAAGGATTTGGGGTGACTTATGAAAAACATGAACTATAAAATGATAGTATAAATTATTAAAGTAGATGAAAGAAAACATAGACAGGAAAATAATAGAAGCAAGGGTAATATAATTACATGGCTATAGCTAAACCATGGAGTCCAAGATAGTTGCTCAAAAGCCCCACTTCTCTCCTGGGCTCTTTCCTCTGTCCTCTTCCTTTTGGTTTTCTGAGGGCCTTAGAGTACCTTCCTATTTCTTTTCCTTTTCCCCTTTTCTTCTTGGGACTTACCTTCACACACTTTCACAGACAAACTTACTGAATTGTTCTCGTGCGATCTCTATTCTCTATTGGATATGTCTCTTTCAATTTTACCCAGAACTGCTCAGTTCACTTTCTGAAGAAGACATAGAAAAGGGCAGAATGTTACCAAATCCTTCCTCCTGTGTTTTCAAATAACCACAACATTAGCAACTTTTCATTGTGTACGCTTTTACAAAAATTTCTTTTTAGAAAATCAAATATATGCTTCTCATTATTTTAATAAAAACTCCACTGAGTAAATGAATTACATAGGATTGGAAAAAATAAAGTTTGCAGTGAATGGTGGATGACACTCATATTCAATAAGGAGCTCTTAAAAATAGACCAAATGCTTAAGACGTTTTTGCAGTTTTCAATTTGTAAGAAAATGATTTCATTAGAGGGGAAGAAAGAGAGAGAAAAAGCCATCAGTGGGAATGTTGGAGAATGCAGGCTCCTGATGAGACCAGCAGAGAAGACAAACTAAGTATACAGATGTAGATTAGGCCTCAGAACATGAAGACATAAAAGGGATTTAATGGTGGGGTGGATTATAGAAATCCATGTAACAATGATAAATAATTATAGTTCCAGCCGAGATCAAAGTGGTGCTGATTGAACGCCCTCAAGCTGTTAACATGAAGTATCTTGAAGGGAAAAAAAACCCTGCCTCAGAGATTGGTCAGACTGGGCAAACAACTTTCAACTCTATTGAAAGCACCAGTTGTGGGAGAGGAAAAATGGAGGGAGCCTGTGAGGGAATTTCTTCCTTTGGAGCTCAGTGTAAAACTGACTTTTACAGCTATTTGTAATTGGGTTGAAATTGCTCAAAAAATATGTATGTGATTAACCCTTTCTTTTGGAGGCTGGAGAAAAGACTCATATTACAGATGTCAGTTCTATAACTGACTTACCATTCTTGATTCTTCCCTTCGAGGAAAATTTCACTTCGGCTACATATAACAGAGTGATATTGACTGTAGGTAAGGTTACCTGAAAAAAGAGTCTTTGTAGAAGACACATTTATCTGCAGAAGGAGCAAAAATATCTTGACTATCACAGGGAAACAAATGAGACTACATTCATCTGTGGATTTGTTTGATTTTGTAATGCCCCCAAGACATTATAAAGTGTAGAATTATGAAACAATTGAGATTAGTTATAAGATGAGACAGCCAATCACAAGTATTTTGGACTAATTTAATGTAGAACTCTATCTATATCTAATCTATCTATATCTATATTGTAAAGGAAAGAGAGAAGCATAGTTTTTATACCTTACAGATGCATCTTTACTTACTTTTTAAAAAATGAAATTGTTTATTATTTTTAAGTAACTAAAAAAGCAAAGCCAGCAAGTATTAAAACTAGATTTACAGAAATTGTACTTCCATATTTTATATCCTTCTTTAACATATATAGTTGACATATAGTTGAACTACATAGTTGACATAAAGAGTTGAATTTTGTAGTTGAAAAGCCAACTATTTGCAAATGCCTATTTTTTTTTTTTTTTTTTTGCAGATGCTTTTAATGGCACTCTGGATATTGTGTCTGTAATTCCACTTGGGGTGGATTAAAACAGACATTTCAGTAAGGCACATGGCATTTCTAATACAATGACGGTTTCAAGGTTTAGGATGTTTGGAACTGAGCTAGCTACCTCATTTAAAAGTTTGAAAACCTTTATGTTAGGAGATGAAATATTGATCAAAATATTTGATAATAAATATGTATCAGTTAACAAGTTGGTAATCACTTCTTGAGGGAAAATTGTTTTGGATAGACAAAATTTGAATTTTCTTAGTAGAATAATTTAATAAAATTTTTCCTAAGTCAGGTACCTTTGCCTAAACATTTGGGTAAGGATATTTTAAGAATGAAGACTTTCTGCTGTATGTCTCCTTCTACTGTAGGAAATAACCAATATTAAAGATAATGCTTCATTAAATCTGTGTGATAAATGGTCTAACTTTATGGCTTTTCTTAGGTAGAGGTTTTATGACATTACATTTAATTCTTAATATTTTAACATGAATGCATTTTCCTTGCCAAACTAATTTCTATTTTTATAGGGGTACAGATGTGTTCGCTGTAACATCTTTTCTCATCTGTGGAAAATATCATTTCTCCTCTGTAAAATATTATTTTAAAATCGTATTCATGTGGTATTGGAGAAGAAGATAAGAAATTATAGGATTAAACTCTTAATGAGTATATATTGAATATTCTCAAAACAGTTTAAAACAATAATAAAAATATAAATTAAGACAATTTCTACAAGCTACAGCTAATTATTAGTCAATTTTATCGTTTCCTACACATTTTTATGTTTAGGATGTCAGTAATGTTCTAAAGTTGGTCTTATATATGTAACAACTGAATAATTTGGTTATTTTATTTTCATTTCTTTTCATTGTGCCTTTCCATTTACATGGACACAAGCACTTTTTTTTCATTATTATTTCCATAGTTTCTTCTATAGCACAGAAGGTTTATAAAGTACGGAAGGCGTTCATTAAATGCTCAAGTTACCCATAGTGAAATGTTGTTACTTCAGACTGTAACTTTAATTATTTTGGTTGCTTAAAGTAATAATTTTACCCCAAATATAGTTACATACTTGAGTAAATGCCAAATGAAATAATTTTTTAAAAATTGCCTTGTTTTAAGGAACTTTTCTTTTTGGTCTAAGAGTACAGGAGACCACACGGCTGTTGATGAGTTCAGCATCAAACAAAAATTTTGAAATTATAGTAGGATGGAAGAAGAAAAGCCTAGTATTTTTATTCATACAAAACTGGGTTTAAGTCCTGGCTCAATGTTTGATTATTTATTAGTTTAATGACCTCGGAAATTTTGCCTGCTAGCTCTGAATTTTAGTTTCTTCATGGAAATGATGCCTGTCTCATACATGTGCTGTGAGAATAAACCAAGATCAAGTGAAACTGTATTTCATCCCAGCCAGGCTGCAGGTATGAATAGATGGAGGACTGTCCTGGGAACTGTCCAACACCCCTTACCGTTATACACAGATGATAGCAGAGTTTGGGTGGTGAACTCTGACTTTGGGCCTGGCAACTTCTAAATATATTTCTCATCTCTAATACAAGGCCTTTTACCAAAGTGAAAGCATCTTGGAAAGAGAGTGATTTTTGCTGTTACTTTTTATCTCTGATCCTCAGTTTTCCCACAAGCAAATGGGGGTAATAATAACTGCTGCTTAAAGTGTGTCCTGAATAAAAGGACACACAATTTACACATGCCTTGCACTCAGAAGTACTCAGTTATTGACAGTTGTTGTTTTTATTGTTGTCTCAGTCAAAGACTACTGGTAGTAACTGGCTTTTTAAAAATGTTAAGCCCAGTGTGTTTGTAAATATTTATTGAATTTCTGTATCTAATGGGAATTCTGCTGAGCTTTGAGAATGGATGTGGTCAACAAGAGAGAAACAATTGTTGGCCTCATGGAGCTTGCACTGGACTTTGTTTAAAATCCTTTTAATCAACATTAAATTATCAAAACATTTTTCAGTGTTTATTTTAATGGTGATAAAAGTAAGACACCTAGTCTTTGAAAGACTATATGGTTTCATGGAAGGAAAGAAATCATTTGGCAAACATCTTCTCAACCTCACTGTTTTAAACTTTTCTCACCTTATTACTACCCTCAGTGTCTTCTTAAAGGAGAATCTCTCATTTCCTCATCACCACTTCTGTCTCCACCATCACTCAGATTCCTTATCTCACTGCTCTTGTCTTCTTGGGCTCTCTTATCTTCCCTCACTGATCCCTCTAGACCCCAGCTTTATCTTTTTTTGTTCAACAAACCATACTTCCCCAATGTCTAGGCCTCCTAGTTACACCACTCTCTTTACCATTCAGCCAGACACTTTTTCTCCATTGTCACTTGCTGACCTCACGTTTCCCTTAGGACTCTTGCCAGCATTACTCACCATTCGCCTGCCATTGTCTGACGTTTCTTCTAGAGCACCTCCATTAGCCCTGGCTATTTCATTATACGTCACCATAATAAAGTATATGATACTTCACCTCCTTTAACTCCACAGTTACCTGTGCCTGAAGGATCATGTCTTCCATCACCTGTGTCAACCCTCATATACAAGCACACTTTATTTTTCTCTGTTGCCCAGAATTGTTGCCACACACTCAGAAATTCCCTTCTCTGTTTATAATCGTCTATGCAATTCCTGGCAACCTCATTGTGGAGCCTGCATAGTTCCTTCATTTCCAGTATTACTCAGTCTCAACCCCGTAAACTGCCTTTTCATCATTATAGTTATTAGCATCTTAAATGGCTTGGGCCCTGTGATTCTGGCTTACCATTGCTTCACTACGAGGGTGGAGAATAGGCATTCTCTATTCGTGCTACTTATATCATCAGGGAAAAAACCAGCTTCGGTGTATTAAGTGAGCATTTATTATATATGAGAAGCTGTGCCAGACACGTAATAACCAACATCTCAGACAATCCTCTCAACATGTAAGGACCTAAGAAAGTTGTATAACTTTATTAGCATTATTGCAAATTTATTACTGGTTGTTGTATTTATTTCCAGAAAACCTTGTATGTAAACCCCCATGGTAGTTGTTCTAAAACTCTTCAGTCTTAGAACCATTCATCCTCTTTCCCATCTACTTTCCTCTTAACTACTTTGCTGAATACAGAGTAGTAATTTTTTATGTGAGGGATTCCTTCTTAAAGACCTTTCAAAATTCAAAACTCTCACTTGTTCCATGGCGGGGAAAAGTGATGTGGGAGGAAGCTTCCTCTGAGCACAGAAATGAAGAAATTGTAGCTTAGAGGTACTACATCCACTTTGATCAGGGAGCCATGTCACCACTTATTTTTTTCTATTATCTTTGCCCAGTTATATAATAAGTTTTGCCAACTTCAAGGTGAATCTGCTTTAATGCTGCTTTTAATTTTCTCAGTGTGATCTCTCATATTTCAGAGTGCTCACTTTTAAATTAATTACTGCTTGTGCTTAAAAGAAAATGACCTCACTATTATGTGAGGATTTCCTGTAATGAACTTCTTTTCTTGTTTCCCATCTCCTTCCCCTTTCTTATCCTTCCCCTTTCTATCTCTCAGTTCCCTGCTCCTTTTTTTTTTTTTTTTTTTTTTTTTATCACCAAGTATCCCATTTTCCTTTGGTCTTCAATTTCTACCTAGCTTGTTTCTTTTCTACCTGCCATATCTCCCCAACTCATGTATTCATTCATGTGTGTATGCAGCCAACAAATATTCCTTGAGCACATAGAGTGTGGAGGATTCTGAAGTCAGACTACCTGACTTCAGATATTGGCTTTTTCACATCCATGCTCTGAGAACTTGAGCAAATCCCTTAATCCATGCCTCAGTTTCTTCATCTGTAAAACAGGAATAATATCACTTGTATCAACGATAAATAAGAACAGCTAAATTTTGTTTTGAACTTGCTACATTCCAGTTGTAAACACTTTACCTATATTAACTTATTTAGACTCATAAAGCATGGTGGGGTAGATCCTGTGAACCCCATATTTTATCTATGGGTTTATATGTTTTCATAATTTGCTCAATGTCACAAAGCCACCTAGCTCACCTGAGGATTAAATGAATTCATTCATATAAAGTGCTTAGCAAGGTGCCAGGTACAGAATAAATGCTCAAAGACATTTAACTATTATAATTATGATTTTCATTATAAATATTTCCATTACTACCAAGGAAGTACTTAATTAATATTAGCTCTTGTTATTATAATGATGGGTAAGGCACCACGCTAGGGGCCCCGAGTATAAAAGATGTCAAATATAATGGCTATCCTCAAGAAGCTTGCAATATATCAAAGAACTTTAAAAGTTTTTATTTTCTCTTTTTTTCAATTTCCTTTTTTTTCCCCCTTCTCTGCTGCCTCCGCCTTCCTCCTCTTCCTTCTATTTCTTTCTTCTCTGAGAGAAGTGGAATAGCACAGGACTTAAGAACACAGACTCGGGAGCTAGGTAGACTACCTACTTCACATCTTGACTTCTGCTCTTCTAGCTGGGTGACTTGACAAGTGAATTCACTTTTCTTTGCCTCAGTATCTTTTTCAGTAGAATGGACCAAAAATATGTCTACCTCTTAGGGTTATTGAGAGTATTAAATGACTTGTATAATACATTGTATAATACATATATTGTATTGTATATAATGTATAATACATTATAATACATAAATGGCTTGTAAAGCACAGAGAATAGTACCGAGGTGTGGTAAACAAACTAGAAGTGGAAGCTAGTTTTCCACTATTTTTACTTATTTAACTGTAAAGTTTTAAATATATACTTTGATTACTATGAAGTAATTATATTGATTGTGTTCTCTGTTCTTAAATTTAACACATTGCATGTTTAGTATTTTACATTGTTTCTTTTTTTTTAAATGCCAAACTAAAATTATTTTAAATTCCTTTATTATTATTAATATTTCCTCTAAAATAATGGCTCACTTTAAAAAAATGTTTATTACTTCTGCTCTATGAGATGTGGCTTTTGTTTGGTCACATTTTTCTACACCTAAAATCTTTCTCCCAGATTTTTTTTTTTTCTTTCTCATTAGAAACAGTTTCTGATCATCCCTTGAACTTTTCTAGATCAGTCAGTTTCATTCTGCTTGTGATTTTCTCCAATGGGTTAAGCACATTCTCTTGTTTACTGGGTTCCATCTCTGAAAATATTTCGCTGGCAAACTGAATATGCTCAATACCAGCTTAAGACAGAATTGGGAAGAGTGATGGTTTTGTGTGTACATGATTTGTATACATTTACTGAGTGCTTACTAGGCCTGGGACCACAAAAAAGAGGAAGATAAGCCATTTTTAGCATAAGTTGTTCACTGTCTGGATGGAAGAGAAGCAGAAACATATCTGATTTTGGTGTATATTTGGCACTGTTTCAGGAGTATAATCAAAATCCCAAGGGAGCACTGAGAAGAAGTTAATCTGTCTCTTCCAGTCTAAAGTGGTATCACATTTGGGCAGAATCTTTTTGGACAAGGAGTGGCTGGCTTACTCAGTTAATGGGCTGTCAGGTCTGAGTGTCAGAACGTGGGGTGTGGCTGGCTAAGCTCTCTTATGTTTCTCCCAGAGAATCAGGATGAGGGTGAGGGATAGGGGCAGGACTGTATGCAGAACCCTTTCCAGTATTTCCAAATAGAAACTTGCTGATGGAGGCCTCTTTTTAAGTTCTTCCCTATCAGCTATTCTCCATTTATTGCTTGGGATTTCAGTTCTGACAAGAGCAGAAGCTCTGCTTAATTATAACTCTGTCAGAACTATTACTAAATTCTAATGCACCTGCATAGTCTCTTTATCATAAAAAATAATTTAGATTAAACTGCCAGGATTTGACCTTCTCATGGAATCATTTGGATTATTACTGAAGACACCAATTTTCTAGGCCAGTATTTCACAAAATATGGTCAATGGACTACTTGAGCGCCACCACAGATAAACCGAATCATAAAATCCATAAATTCTTTATGCACAGTGATCTTTGAGAACCTGTATAGGCACCTGCAGAATAAATTGGAAGCCAATGAGCTTTAACGGCCTTTCATTTACTTTGGTAAAATGTATGAGAAAAAAGTGATCTTAGTATGCCAATATGCCTTCAGAGAATCAGTCCAATATTTATTATAGAGTTTTAAACATAAGCAGATATATATAATCTTTCAATATTTGCTTGGAACTAACAAGTTAAAACACGAAAGCTACTAGGTAGTCTGAAATCACTAAATTATAAATTCATTGCTTCATCCAAGTAAATATCCCTGATGCTTTACTTAGTAAACATTTTATTTTCAACCAACATCACAGAATGCATGTCATTGAATCATTAATAATTAGAGTTAATGCAACTTAATCTCTATAACTGGAGAACAACTTAAATATGAAAAAAACCTGACATCTGACTTCTAAACACTTCTTGTATTTTGTATTTCACTCACCTGGAATATGCCTTTCCTCTCCTACCCTAAATTGACCCATCTTGCAAGATCTAACTCAGGGTCTTCTATGATCTTTCACTCTCCTGGGGGAACCCTGTGGCAACAGTAGTTCATACAATATATTTAGTAATGCATCAAACACCATTTTGTGGAGTTTTATCTCTTATTCTTGCAAAATGATGTTTAACTCTTGTTTTGAACATTTTACATGTTTCTGTCTTATCTCCCTAACTAGCTGACTACCTCTTTATATCCCCAGTAAAACCCAGCACAGTGTCTCAAACACAGTAGAGTCTCAGTAAATAGTGATTTGAGATACATCAATTTTAGTGGGTTAAGGAGGAAAGAAAAGAATCAACTATGCCACAGTTTGAACACAGCTAATGACAAGGCTAAAGTCCACTAAGGAATGCTATTGTAACAATTTTTTATGTCTAGGTGGAAGGCCTATAGGGTAACAGAATTAAAGGACACATTTCTCCCTCACTTCTAAAGCCTTCAGAAATATAAGCCCTCAAACTTAGAAAAATTACTTTGTATTAATACATTTATTATCTATGAATACATATGCAAATGTGTTGGTATATGACAGATATAGATGTGTTTATAGATACATACACATGTGCACACATACACACACATGTGCAAGCAAATACACTAGCTTTTAATATTAAGGAGAGAATCTAGTCGACTTTATTCCTTGGTTTTGCAGCTTAGATTGGAAAAGTTCCAAAGCACTTACAGGGCTCTGCTGCCTTAGACAGGCTACCCGGCCATATGGCAGTTTTCCTGTGGCGGTTTAGTTATAATTGATTTGTATTAGATTATGATGATATACTTGGTAGTCCATTAACAACGTGACTAAGCTGGGTTCTTGACTACTGGATATGTTCCTGTATAAAATTTAAGATTTTTGTTTCTAATTTTCAGTTTCAGCCTTGTTTCTGTCTCTTTGATTCTTTGTGTCTAAAACCCATCTGCCAGGGGAAAATGTTGTACAGCAGACATATATCCTGAGTTACTTTGCTTTAAGTTGGCACAAAGTTATGATGTTGACAGTCTTCATTTTCAGTCAAGCACTCAGCAACAACTAATCAATTACTCATGTTGAAAATGATGAGGAAGAATGTAAATCCACTGTGAACGAAGTAACTTAATATCAACCACCACTAAAAAACAGTATAGACATTTTAAACTGAGATGCTAATGGGAAACAAGATTAGAAGATTTGTGAGTTTCCTCCTTTTATTCAGTTTTCCCTTTCTTTTTGCATCTCTTCATAATGTCATTGATAGGTTAAAAAAAAAAAAAGACCAAGAATCAACCAGCAGAAACCTCATAACCTCTTAAATATTAAAAAGTAACTAGTGTCCGCACACCGTAACGAAGAATGGCAAGCCCGTGCACAGCAACTAAGACCCAGTGCAGCCAAAAATAATAAATAAAATAAATAAATTAAAAAAAAAAAAAAAAAGTAACTAGTAAGAATTCTATGGAAAATTTACATAATTTATCTTCTTATAATCTAATTTTTAGTAAATCATTAACTATTACCTATTAGTTAATATGCAATTACATAAA
This sequence comes from Neophocaena asiaeorientalis asiaeorientalis, assembly GCF_003031525.2. Classification (NCBI taxonomy): domain Eukaryota; kingdom Metazoa; phylum Chordata; class Mammalia; order Artiodactyla; family Phocoenidae; genus Neophocaena; species Neophocaena asiaeorientalis. Next base: position 2,776,198 of record NW_020174375.1, on the reverse strand, counting down.
TAATGTGCAAACCTAATAGGTGAATATTTAAAATCAAGGCAATTAAAACTTATGATTAGTTGAGGTAAAGATGATCATGTGGGGGAGTGTGGCTTTAAAAACATTCATCCTAGATGAATACCTCTTTTCTCAATTCAAGCAAAACAGCTTTTTTCTTTTTTCTTTTCTTTCTTTCTTTCTTTCTTTCTTTCTTTCTTTTTCTTTTCTTTCCTTCGTTCCTTCCTTCTTTCTTTCTTTCTCTCTCTCCCTCCCTCCCTCCCTCCCTCTTTCTTTTTCTTTCTTTCTTTCTTTCTTTCTTTCTCTCTTTCTTTCTCCCTCCCTCCCTCTTTCGTTCTTTCCTCTCTCCCTCTTTCTTTACCTTTCCTTTCCTTTCCTTTCTTTTTTCTTTTCTTTTCTTTTCTTTTTTTTTCTTTCTTTTCTCTCTTTCCACAGCTTCCCAGGCCTATTGCCCTCAGGGTAAACCCACTCCTGAGCTTGTGAGGCTTCTCAGAAACACTTCATTCCATGATTCAGTAGTCTGTACCAATTCAGCCAAAATAAAAGAACGTCCATATAAGCAAATAAAATGTGGATTTAATAAAAGTTCCTGATTTACTGAAAAACATTGGCTAAAAGTACTTCATTTCTTTTACTGCTGCAATAAAGTGATTTTACAGTTAGTAACATATAACTTCCAAGAGTGACAAATTTGGTACTTAAAAAATATTTAGGTTAAAAAAACCCTGTCACTTCTACTAAGTCATTTTTAGAGCGTGATCATTTTAATTCTTCCCTCTCTCTAATTTTATAACCAAGAGGCAACCTTTCTGAAGGAAATCCCTAACCTCTTGTAAAGAACCTTTCTGCTTCTCACTGTTATGATTCTCAACCAATGATTAGTGAAGTTAGAATTGACCTGGAAATTAAACACTTGGGTGCTTTTGCTTGGTGCTCTGTGCACATAATAAATAAACACCATCACTTTTAAAGAGCTTGAAGGTACAAATTTAACATAAACCTTTGATTGTTAGTAGAGATCAAGTATTTGAACTGCTTAGTGCTTGTGATTTGCTGAGAAAATATTAAGTGCTAGTCACAATGCTATAGCCAAGGGAAATTTGCAAGTGCCAAAAGATTTAAGCTGAGGAAGAAACTGGCCTGGATTTAAGATGATTTTGGAGATATATAGTTAAAAATTTGAGTGTGAATCTGAGAAACATTTTTAACATTATATCTGTAAGTCATTAGTGAATAGTTATCCACACAAATAAGCAGTGAAACAAAATTCTTCAGCAACTGTTAACCTTAACAGCAGAATTTTTTTTTTTTACCAATTTTGCTTATTGATTTAGAGAAATGTCTGTTACCTTGCATATTTCAATTTCCATATTTAATTTTGCAATTCATTGTAAAAATCAGGAGTTTCCAACACTGAGCCTTGAATGGACAAATTAAGAAAATGGTGCTCACTATATTCTCACTTGAATTGTTTCCAATAAGAAAACTGTTGTCATCCTTATCTTTATTCTTTTGTATATAACTTGGCTTTTTCTCTGGCTGCTTTCAATAATTTCTCTTTATCACTGATTTTGAACAATTAGGGTATGATACGCCTTGTAGTTTTCTTCATGTTTCTTGAGGTTTCTTTTTTTCTTTTTTTTTTTGGTAATGACAAATTTTTTGAGATATAATTCACGTGTAATAAACATTCACCTTTTTAAAACTGACATATAGTTGATTTACAATGTTGTGTTAGTTTCAGGTGTACAGCACAAGTGATTCAGATATATATATTCTTTTTCAAATTCTTTTTCCTTACAGGTTATTACAAAATATTGAGTAGAGTTCCCTGTGCTTTACAGTAGGTTCTTGTTGGTTATCTCTTTTATATGTAATAGTGTGTATATGTTAATCCCAAACTCCAAATTTATCCCTCCATTGAACTTTGTGTTCTATGAGTTTACAGTTTCAATCAAATTTGAAAAAAAAAAAAAAAGTGGTGCTGAAAATGAGATATGCATTGTAAATCTGTTTATAAAACAGATAGCCAGACCTATAGAGTCAGAATTTCATAAAATAGCTTTGAGGATTTTGGTGTTTTTTGTAACCTCTTTACAAGATTTTGATGTGTGTCTAAGAGTCAGAAGCATTTGTCAAATATTTATTCTGGATAACGCCATGTGGACTCTTTGCAGGACAAATATGACTTGCTCTTAAAATAGTTCTCCTCAGAGCCATTTGATTTCCTCCCCGTCACTCTCCCATACCCCTCTAGAGGATGCCCTCTCTGATAGCACTTACCGTTCTTTGTTCTTTAAGTTAGTGTTTTGGGCCATTTTCTCTCTTCCCCTGACTGGAGACTCTGTGGGATGGGACCCTTGTCTGCCTTGCTTCCCATATTATCACTAGTGATTAGGGTAGGGTTTGGCCCCTAATAGGCAATTGACCAATATTTATTGAGTCAATGCAGAACTTAACTTTTTGCTTTTTATGCATTAAAAATTTGCAGCAACCTGGATGGACCTAGAGATTGTCATACTGAGTGAAGTAAGACAGAGAAAGACAAATATCATATGATATTGCTTATATGTGGAATCTAAAAAAAATGGTACAAATGAACTTATTTACAAAACAGAAATAGAATCCCTGATATAGAAAACAAACTTATGGTTAACAAGTAGGAAAAGGGGGAAGGATAAATTGGGAGATTGGGATTGACATATACACACTACTATGTATAAAAACTAATAAGAAGCTGCTGTATAGCACAGGGAACTCTACTCAATACACTGTAATGACTTATATGGAAAAAAATCTAAAAGGATGGATATATGTATACGTATAGCTGATTCACTTTGCTGTACACCTGAAACTAACACAACATTGTAAATCAACTATACTCCAATAAAAATTAATTTAAAAAATATGTCTTTTAAAATGAGCATGTTCAAACAGGGATTTGGATGAAGAGTGAGGGGGGGAGGTGAGGGTGGAGTCAGGGAGACTTTGGGAGTTTAGGGAGGCCGTCATTACTAACACTACAGCTTTCAAGTGTGAGCTTCCCTCCCAGCACCAGGCATTTTTGCATTCAGTCCTGAAATAGTCCAGAAGTAAGTTAAAAACCAAACACTGTGCAAATATGTGCAAAATTTCCATGTGGTTTTTATCTATTCTTACAGCTCTGCAGCTATATTTTTACTCTACATGGAAAAATCAAAAAATTTTATTTGTAATAAAAACATAATTCAGTGGCAGTGATAAAAATGTTCTTTGACACGGTATACGTTCAGCTGGTAGTGGATTTTTGGTATATTTTTCAAGAATTTGCAGAACTGGTTAACTTGCATTTAATAGTGAAACAAAGTGAAGTAATTCGATCAGCTGATTTCTTTCTCATAACCATCCTATGGGCAGAGAATCAAAGAATTGTAACTCACCATACAACTACCAAATTAAATAGTATCGTGTGAGTGGGAGAAGTAAAATTCTTTTAAAGAAGAACACCCAAGGATTTTCTGAAACGTTCTCCTATGACATGGCTATGAGTGATGATCTTGAAAATCATAGCATAGCAATGCTTATGTGTTTATATTAGGTAATGGCTCCCCTCTTCTACCAAAGTGGAAACTTAGGTCCCAATAATTTACATGCCTTTCTCAAGGTTATATAACTAGTTACTGGCAGATCTGGGCTAAAAATTGGGTCTCCAACTTACTGTAAAGCCTTTCCATTACACCACTACTCTTCAAGTTTTTCTACGTCTAGACCATACAGGAATAGGGGTTATATTCATCACTTCTTTCCTTAATGCACAATGCACTTACCTCAGTGATAAGAATTGTTTAATTTTGGCTCCAGAGGAAATGAATTCTTTCAAGAATTAGAACATGGAACTCTGATACAAATTTGCAAAGCAACAATGAGTCATTCGACATAACTCTAATACATCATGTCCTAATTAGACATCTTCCATTTAAATGCTGTTAAACATGGGAATCGAAGTTAGCACACCTCAGTTCAAGTGTCAGCATTCAGCTTCTCTACTGCCTAGCAGTGTGGTGTTGGATAAGTGCTTTCGCTTCACTGGTATAATGTTTCCTCATTTATAACATCAAATATCTGTTAAAACTGATGTGAAGGTTGAATGATAATTTATGCCGAACGACCTATGTAAATGGTACTGTAAAGATACTATGCAGATGTTTTTAAAATGTGAGTTTCTACCTATCCAGATTCATTTATAAGAATGGAATGTGTCAAGAGAACCTACTGTCCTATACTCTACCCATGACCTGATCACACTCTACCCATACCTATAGATGCCAGAGCCAGGATAGCTAAAACATCCACCTCTAATGATCCTGATTCCTAATGGGAATGACCTGGGTAAGCTGGAAACAGGATTTTGACACTCCTCTTGTAGTTTGATGCTTCTTGATGAAACAGACAAGTTATGCTTTCATAAGATTTGAGATAAAGAATCTTAGAATTGGATGACACCTAAGAGATACTAATAACTAGATGCCCAAGCCTCATCCCTGTGGATATTGGGTCTTCTATGTTGTAGAAGGGGGCCTGGGAATCTGTATTTTTAATAATCGCCTCCTCCCTATATTGGCTCAGGTGATTCTGCTGACCACCTGCTTGTGTGTGAGAGGCACTACCTAAAAAGACATGGCCTTCTTCAAATTCCCGATCAGGTTTAATTTTCCTCCTCTTCCCTTTGACTGAGGTTTTCCTGAAACCCAACTAGAGTTCATCCTCAGTTTTGATGCCTAAAACATTTTACTGAGAACAAAAAGGGACCCAAAGATAATGTATGCATCCTTTTTTGGTTGATCTTCATAATCCTGCAATATATATTTTAGAAAACTGTGGAAATCTTTTTGACAGAAAGTATAACTTTCCCATTTTAGTGTTGTTCTCAGAGACCATACAATTTTGTATCATGTTCTTTGCTGACATGAAAATAATGGCGAGGTTTCTTATTTTATTTCTTACTCTAGGGCTAATTTAACATTGACTCAATTTTAAGATACTCGGATTGAAGATAAAATTCAAATTGATATGTGGAAGCTAGTGTCATTGTGGGGACAGACAAAAAACATAGACAAGTGTTTCATTTTGTATTATTTCCTTTTTACTGTCTTTTAAAACTGGGGAAAATAGGTATTTATATTTTTTAAAAGTTGTTGTATTAATTTTTCCCAATAGGTCTTGGTTTTTTGAGACTATAAAATCCCTGAAGGCAGGTATGTTTTAAAAAATGTAGATGTTACTCCCTCTGGATTCCCAATTCTGTGCCTTATACATAGAAGGCCAAAAATGGCCCCAAATGTGTTCTTTCTTCTAAACTGCTTAAATAATGTGGTAATGCCTGTAATTGGCAAAATGCCTGTACAGCAGCACCTAGATTAATGGTGACTGAATAACTGGGATAAGATGTGTGTAACCAGGGGCCGAGGATCTTGGGATTCTGCCTACCACACAGACCAAACTCTAGATGGGCACACGGAGCTTGGAAGCTGCCGCACCAAGCAGCAGGGATGGTCCACTTACATCATCTAATAGGGCAAAGGCTAGTAGGATCCAGGGTAAGACAGAGGGCCAGAGTGGGACACTGGAGCAAAGCTGGAAGCGATTTCAATGTTCTCGTGTCCCATCGGCTATTAGTTTGGGAGCCCTGAGCCCATGGTCCTCACTTGCACAAAGGAAAGCAGAGTTCTGGAGTGAGCCGTGCTCTCCTGATTAAAGCAAAAACAGACACTCCAAGATTGTCCAACACATATGTCTAGAGAGAGAAAAGTGATAATAGCTTAATTCAAAAATAAACATATAAAAGAATTCAAGACGTGGTATAAAATAATGGTCAAAATATATATAATTTTTTAAAATTTATTTTATTGAAATACAGTTGATTTACAATGTTGTGTTAATTTCTGCTGTACAGCAAAGTGAATCAGTTATATATGTGTGTGTGTGTATACATATGTGTAACTGAATCAGTTATATATATGTGTGTGTGTCTGTATATATATATACACACACATACTTTTTCATATACTTTTCCATTATGGTTTATCACAGGATATTGAATATTGTTCCCTGTGCTATGCAGTAGGACCTTGTTGTTTATCCATTCTTTTCCTTTAATTTTTATTGGAATACAGTTGATTAACAATGTTGTGTTAGTTTCAGGTGTACAGCAAAGTGATTCAGTTATATGTATACATGTACCTATTATTTTTCAAATTCTTTCTCATTAAAAAATGATACAAATTTATTTATTTACAAAACAGAAACAGAGTCACAGACTTAGAAAACAAACTTATGGTTACTAAAGGGGAAAGGTGGGGAGGAGGGATAAATTGGGAGTTGGGATTGACATATACACACTACTATATTGAATATATTGTAGATAACCAACAAAGACTTACTGTATAGCACAGGGAACTCTACTCAATATTCAATATTCTGTAACAACCTAAATGGGAAAATATATATAATTTTAACGGAAAAATATGTAGATGTTATTCCCTCTGGAATCCCAATTCTGTGCCTTGTACATAGAAAGTAATGGCCAAAAATGTGTTCTCTCTTCTAAACCATTTAAATAATATAGTAATGTCTATAATTTGTTTTAAGATAAGTGCAACTTAGTTCAGACCTGTGGCACCAGTGAAACAGTTACTGCTAGCATCCTTGAAGCACTGTGATTTAGAATCAGTCATTATAAGCAAAGGGGAAATTGTTGGAAGAACTTGTTGCATTTCTTTTTGTAGTTCATTGGCTCCATTGTTAAAAGAATGATTCACACTTCCAGAAATAAAAGCCTTTAGAAACTTATTTGTCTGAGAGAATCTACAACATTGCCTTTCTATAACCTGAAGATATGTAGCGAAACATGTTTACAAAAATCATGACTGCACGCTTGGTGGGATTTTTTGGAATGATAGCTAGTACGTTGTCAGTCCTGTACATTTTTCTGTGTATCAGATATTGTGATTATTTAATTCTCATTGTGTTTCAAAGCTTCTTTTATTACATCGCATAAGTCAAGGTACTGCCACGTTGGTGAGTTGCTTGAACTCTCCACTGAGCATCAAATAGTGGGTAGGTCAGCACAAGCTGCAAGCTCAGTTACTACCGTGTAATCTTTTGAGAGTAGATGATTATGGCAGTACATTGTTTTCTTGTCGGTGGCTTTTCTCCTAGGTAGCAGCTCATAGCTTCATTTGACTGAGGTAAATTTTAAATTCTGTTTCATGGTTTGCAGGGGAGCAAGGCGCAACTGTATATCTTGCGCCTAGCTCCCTGAACTGCATGTGTTTGAAAGAAAAGAGCAATATTTACCCAGGGAGCATTGATACCTTATCTAATTTGCCACTTCTTTCTTCCTTTCAGCATCGTTTCATTTTCCTATGCCTACATTTATGCATGTATCTTCCACTTACATGGCAGTTATACTACGCAACTCTGTACCTACTAATATAACCCTATCTAAACAGTCTCAGGTATTGCACCGAGATCACTGTAGATTACAGATAATGTGTTGCCAGCCAGAAAGTAAGTTATGTACAATACAATTTCTACTCTTGTTTTTTATTTGAACTCTTAATATCAACTAGACTTTATTTTCCTCTTCAATCAAGTATTTATTGAGCTCCTACAATGGAATCTAATAGATTGGAACGTAAAATTAATGCAAAAAAAAGTTATACTCTACAAAGTTGAAAAGATTGCTTTGCGGGGTGAAGAAATAGTTTCATATATAATAACTGCAGGCAATACGTGCTCTCTGAATTAATAGAGGATGATGACACTATGGGATTACTGTCCCAAAAATACAGTTCAGAAAATAAGTGGAAGCAAAGTCAGAGTAAGAGTGGTTTGGTATGGGCTGGGAGAATGTGTTACATCACATTTTTAGTTAAGAATAGTTTTAAACACTTGGGCTATACCTCTTCCTTTACTTTTCATTGTTTGTTTTACCAATATATTAGTCTACTCGGTCTGTCATAACAAAATATCATAGACTGGGTGGCTTAAACAACAGAAATTTATTTTCTCGCCATTCTGCAGGCTGGAAATGGTCAAGTTCTGGTGAGGACTTCTCCTGGTGTACAGACGGCCACCTTCTCCTTGTGTGCTTACATGGCCTTTTCTCAGTGTGAGTGGAGAGAGAGGGAGCTCTGGTGTCTCAGCCTGTTCTTATAAGGACACATCTTACTGAGTCAGAGCTCAACCCTTATGACCTCATTTAATATTAATGGCTTCCATAAAGGCACTGTATCCAAATACTGTCACATTTGGAGTTAAGACTTAAACATATGAATTTTGGAAAGACACAGTTCAGTCCATAGCAACCAGTAATGAATATGCTGAGAGAATGGCATCCATATAATAAGAATGTGTCTTAAGTAGGTAAGTAGGCAATCTGGCTGATGCTCAGATAAGAGCCACATAGCAGGCCCTCTACTGGGCTCAAATCTATTTAGGGTAGAGTAGAGCATCAATTTTGAGTGCAGTTACAAATCTACCTTCCGTGTAAAACAGTAACAACAACAAAAATTTATTAGTGCAAATGATGGGGGAAAAACCCCAACCTGGATCTGGCATCAGGGTTAATATTCTGTGGTTGAGTGGATGAGCAGTCAGTATTACATATATGCTCTGAAATAATCTGTCCTCTCTGAGTAGGTGCAGGTTCTATTAGATCAAGCATCTTCGTTTGGTTGTTTGGATTCTCTTATGTTTTTTCTGCTTGATTTCCCAGTTTTGGCAAGAAGTATATTTGCACTTCCCATGAAGTTGACATGAATTTGTCAACTTCTCTAATTCACTAACTTTTTCTTTTTGTGTTTTGAGGCTGTGCTATTAAGTGCATACAAGTCAATTTTTATTTCTTCATGAAGTATTACTTCAATAATTATTTTATTACTCTCTTTATCCTTAATAATGACTTTTTTGCCATAACTCTATTTACTGTGCATTTTTCTGTGATGAGTATCTTTCTCTATTCCTTTACCTGTTTTTAAAATAGACTTTATTTTTTAGAGCAGTTTTCAGTTCACAGCAAAATTGAGCAGAAAGTACAGTGATTTCTCATAGACCCTCTACCTCCACATATGCACAGCCTCTCCCGTTATCAGCATCCCCCACTAGAGTGGTACGTTTGTTATAATTCTTGAACATTCACTGACAAATCATTATCCCTCAGAATTCATAGTTTACATTAGGTTTACACTTGGTGTACATTTTATGAGTTTGGACAATTTTATCATGGCATATATTCCCCATTATAGTATCGTACAGAGTAGTTTCATTGTCCTAAAAATCCTCTGTGCTCTGTCTATTCGTCCATCCCTCCCTACTAACCCCTGGTAACCACTGATCTTTTTACTGTCTCCATAGCTTTGCCTTTTATAGAATACTATACAGTTGGAATCATACAGTAGTCTCTTCAGACTGACTTCTTGCACTTAGTAATATGCATTTACATTTCCTCCAAGTCTTTTTCTTTTCTTGGCTTGATCGTGCATTTCTTTTCAGTGCTGAATAATATCCCATTCTCTAGATGTATCAATATTGATTTATCCATGCACATACTGAGGAACATCTTGGTTGCTGTCAGGTTTTGACAATTATAAATAAAGTTGCTATAACCATCCACTATAGATTGAATGTTTGTGTCCTCCAAAATTCATTGTTTGAAATGGTAACCCCCAAGGTGATGGTATTAGGAGGTGGGGCCTTTGAGACGTGGTTAGGTCCTGAAGACAGAGCTTTTCATGGTTGGGATTCATACCACTATAAAAGAGACCCCAGAGAGCTGGCTCGCTCCTTCTACCATGTGTGGTTACAATGAGAAGATGCTATCAGTGAGGAAGTGGGCCCTCACCAGACACCAAATCTTCTAGTGCCTTGATCTTGGACTTCCTGTCTTCCATATCTGTGAAAAACAAATGTTTGTTGTTTATGAGCCACCCAGGCTATGGTAGTTTTGTTATAGCAGCTCAGACAGACTAAGACAACATTCGTGTACAGATTTTTGTGTGGACATAAATTTTCACCTCCTTTGAGTGAATACCAAGGAGTGATTGCTCTTCAGTGGGAAGAATACGTTTAGTTTTATAAGAAACTGCCGCAGCGTCTTCCAAAGTGGCTGCACCCTTTATGTTCCCACTAGCAGCGAGCGTTCCTAACTCTCCATATTTTTGCCAACAACTGGTGTTGTGAGTGTGCTAGATTTTGTCCATTCTACTGGGTATGTAGTGGCATCTCATTATTTTAATTTGCACTTGCCTGATGACGTAGGATGTGGAGCATCTTTTCATGTGCTTATTTGCCATCTGTATATCTTCTTTGTTGAAGTTTCTTTTAAGGTCTTTGGACTGTTTTTTTGATCAGGTGGTTTCTTTTCTTGTTGAATTTGAAGAGCTTCTCTATTTTGGGTTACAGTTCTTCATCAGTTATATCTTTTGCAAATATTTTCCCCCAGTCTGTGGCTTGTGTTTTCATTCCTTTGACATTATCTTTTGCAGAGCAGACATTTTTAATTTTAATTATTCCTTTACCTTTAATTTTTTAAATTTTAGGTGGGCCTCCTCAATGTACTATATAGGCAGATTTTTTAAAAACTTAAACTCAAATTCTTTGTCCATTAACTGGATATTTCTTCTGTTTGTGTTCATTGTGATTATGGATCTCCTTCTATTTATTTCTACCATACAATTTTGTATATTATATATTCTTTCATTCTTTTTTACCCTCTTTTTACAAACATTTTTGTCAACTTTTTAAAAGTTTATCTTTTTTCTTTACTAACTTGGAAGATATCTATTTTTATTTCTATTTCTTGGTGGTTTCCTTTACATGTTTATCTTGATACTTCAACAACAGCGAAGTCTATCATTAAACAACATCTATATTCTTCTGACAAACAATGCTAAGACTTTAGAATAATTTAATCCCCAGGACGTTTTCTTGTTTTACATGATCTTGTTTTCTAGTGTTTTAGAAATTTACTATTATTGTGTTATACATGAAATATTTATATAGATGTACTCTGCTAATTTACCTGGGCTCTTTGTTCCTATTGCTTTTTGCATTTCACTCTTTTAATTTCTTATTCCTGAAAAAAATTAGTATTTCCCTCTGTGATGTTCTCCAAGCAGTGAACCCTCAGAACCTTCAAGCCTAGAAAAATCTTTATTTGGGCTTTACTACTGAATAATAAACGAGTTATATTAAAGTTTATGTTGACAGTTAATTTCTCACAAAATTCAAAGAGATTATTCCATTATTTTCTGGCTTCTTTTCTTGCTATTGGAAAGATTAATTGTCATTCCTTTGTAGGTCATCTATCTTTTCTTTTTGGTTACTTTTAATAAATCGTTTTTTGACTTTGAGGTTCTGTAGTAGTTTCACATGATCTGCCTAGGCGTGGCTTTATTTTTTTCTTATATGTGTTTTCCAAATATGATGAATCATTTCATTTATCAATTCCAGAAAAAATGTTAGCCATTATGTCTTCAAATATTTATTTTCCTCTAGTCTCACTATTCTCTTTGCCTGGAACTTGCTAGATATGTACTATTAATTCTGCCCTTCTTATATTTTAATACAGGAGTTAAATTTTCCCCTGAGGATTTTTTAAAATTTAAATGTCTAGAAATTAAATTTTTCTTCAAGTCTGACTGTTGTTTTAATAGTGATTTATTTTAATGGTATGGAGTTTTTTTATTACTCCTTTTACATCATTAATTATCTTAAATACACTTTTTTTGCACCTATCTACTAGTTTCTAATCAGTTTCCTCAAGTGTAAAAGGAGATAGTTGTACCTACTCATTGAGTTACTATGGGCATTAAATGAATGAATTCATGAAATGTCCTTAGAACAGTGCCTGGCACATAGTAATTCCTCAGTAAATATTGACTATTATTATTATCATCATCACCAGAAGTTTCTGGGGGCCCAATCTTGTTTTATTATTGGTCTGATGAACCTATGTCTTTATCTGTATATTTTCTAATTTTGGATTGTGGTCTTATTTTAAAGGGACTGTGCAAATCCTGGGTGTTTTGGGAACACATCTTTCTAGAACAGTTTTTATACTTGCTTCTGTCAGCTGCCTAAGGGATATTACCAGCTTGGGCTATTTTTGGTCCCAATTTTTCAGAGGTTGGCTTTTCAGAATAAACATAGCATAAATTCTAGCCCTAAACCCTGATGAAGGCATACTGATAGACCAATGTTGATACACCCTTAGAAATATATGTATTTTTACCACCTAAAGCCCAGGTAAAGACAAACAAGTTTTCCTAGTAACCTGATATGTTGGGAAGTTTAGGTCTTAGAGGTACCTGGCTTCAGGAAATGGGCTTAGTTAATTGTTAATCACATGTGGCCACAAATACCCAGGGTGACAGAATGTAGAGCCCAGGAGCCTGCCTACAGGCAGTAGTGGCTTCAGTCCAGAGGTGACTGGTTTTTATGTGTTTGTTTTGTTTTTTGAGACTGAGAGTAAAAAAAGTCAGATGTGCATGTTAACGAAGTCCCCATTATAGCCACCTTGTGACGGAGTGTAGGCCTGAACAATATGTTAGGAGACTAAAGCAATAATCCTAGCAAAAAAATGATGAGATCTTGAAACAAAGCAGGGGGAACAGAGATTGAGGAGACAGGAGAGCAACTAGCGGCTTTAAAGAAGAGAAGCCTCAAAACTGTTAAAGATTTTGAGAGCAATGGGAATAGAGAAGAATATTGACAACTATACCCCAATAAAAACTTTAAAAAAGAATATTGAGTAAGAAAGTTGTGGACTGTCAAAAGGGAAAGAACAGTGTAGCACTTATATTTAAGGAAGGATTGGGCTAAGAGGGTCCAGCCAAAGAAACTGAGAAGGAACTGTCAGGAAGACAGGAGGAAAACGAGGAGAGGGAGTGATTTCAGCTTATTTCATAAAAATTTAAGGCATTACTGGTACATTATGACTTATGCTTACCATCTATTTGACTAAATGTGGCCTGATTTAGATGCTGGAGCAAGTTCAATAACACAGAGATACGTCACCTGAGCTGTGGATGATTCACATGGAAAGCAGGCCAGGAATGAGAAAATGGAGGCATCTTTTAAAAAACTTTTCAGAAATGGATCTTTCTGATTGTCACTTTTTTTCTCTGCCTGACTCATAATCCTACTTTCAGCTTTGAGAAAGCATTAATCTCCTAAGAAGTCACTTGAACTGTATGGTATGGGCTCTACTACTCAGTAAGCACCTTACCGATGTCTAGTCCTAATATTTTACCGTTGCTCCTTGAGATAGGATGCATGACTTCTCCGAATTTATGTATTTTAAATGTCTGATCTTTGAAGTTAACTTGTAAAGTGTTCTTAAAAGAAGTTGCCTTGTTTGTATGTGTCATGTGTATGGGTGTTTTAATGAATCTGGTTTAACAAAAGAGTCTGTACTTTTCTTTTCTTCCAGAACTTAAGAGAGTTAAATGTTTCTGCTCTTGGAAAACTTCCTGATACCTGTTCTTGATAGCTGTCCTTCTAAGACATTCGGTTATATTTTGAGAAGTAGAGGAATGTCTTGATCTGTTCGAGCCAGTATAACAAAATACCACAGACCGGATGGCTTATAAACAATAGAATTTATGGCTCACAGTTCTGGAGGCTGGAAATCCGAGATCAGGGTGCCAACATGGTTCTCCGGGTGAGGGCCTTCTTCATGATTGCAGACTTCTTGTATCCTCACCAGGGAGCTCTGTGGGACCTCTGTTATAAATGCACTAATCCCATTCATGAGGGCTTTACCCTCATGACATAATCACCTCCTATAGGCCCAATACCACCACTTTTGGGGGTTAGGATGTCAACATATGAATTTTTGGGAAACATGAACAGTCAGACCGGAGCAAGGGAGGAATGTTAGTTTTTTTTAAACTCAAGTCAGGATCCTTTGCTAGCAACTCCAAACTGCACAGGAAAAAAAAATTATTGAAATTTACATCCTGTGAAGAATAATTTTTTGAACTGAATCTAGTGGATGCTAGCAATGTAGAAAAATTTCAGATTCAAGGATACTGACACATAAAAACAAAGTTCACAAGAGACTGATGTGTACAAAGTGCCAGTTCATTTATCTTCAAAGTCTGTCAGATGGACCAGAGATTCATCTTAGAGTTTCTATCATATTTTTCCTCTGCAAGCAAGCTGTGTGGGAAGCCAGAGTGTCAGAAGGATGCATGGCGAGGTTGTGGTCAAACTTAGGGGTCTAGTTACATAATGCTAATATTTAATTTTATTACATTTTGAAAGTCTGCATTGTCTATCTTCATAATTAGGATATAAGTGCCTGTCTGATGAAGTATTCATGATGGTTTGTCAGGTACCTCTCCTCTTGTGTTCTTGTGTTTCCATAGATGATTAACTCACTTTCTAAGTGGATTATTTTTTATTTATATGCAACATATTATATTGTACATTTAATTTTTTTACACGTTGTCATTATTGTTAGAATGCCAGCTCCATGGTTCTCTAGAAGAGGATCAGAAAATGTTTTCTGTGTGGGGCTAAATAGTAAATATAAACTCTGCCGTTGTTGTGCAAAAGCAGCCATAGACCATTGTAAATGAATGGGTGTGACTGTATCCCATAAAACTTTATTACAAAAGTAGATAGTGGGGGCTTCCCTGGTGGCGCAGTGGTTGAGAGTCCGCCTGCCGATGCAGGGGTCACGGGTTCGTGCCCCGGTCCGGGAAGATCCCACATGCCGCGGAGCGGCTGGGCCCGTGAGCCATGGCCGCTGGGCCTGCGCGTCCGGAGCCTGTGCTCCGCAACGGGAGCGGCCACAACAGTGAGAGGACTGTGTACAGAAAAAAAAAAAAAAAAGTAGATGGTGGGCTGGATTTTACCAATCCCTGCTCTAGAATAGTGTCTGGCACATAGTAGGAATTTTTAAAAAATCACAGTGTCTGGAATAAATGGAATTAGTCAAGATACTATTAGCATTATCATCACCACCATCATCGACTGCATTTGTCCAGGTATTATTTAGTACCTAGCACTGTGCTAAGTGATCCATGTGCATTTTCTCATTTAATTTATTACATCAGTCCTATAAAGTCTGTCCATTGTGGCTGCAAGTAAACAAGATCCCCAAATAACACTGGCCCATATAAGAAGGTTATTCTTCTTAATGTATATGGAGTTTAGTGTAAGCAATCTATGATTCGTTGACAGCTCTAGAATTATAAGGCATTCAGATTCATTCTATTTTGTTGTTCTGCCATCTTCAACCATACATTTCCACCTCAAGGGCCACAATGGCTGCTCACACCCCGCCATCACATCTGATTCCAGCCATCAAAGGAAGGAAGAATGAAGTATAGTTCTCTGTCTCCCTTTATAGAGACCTCCTGAAATTGCACATACATTTTCTGCATCATCTTATTTGCTAGAACCTACCTCACATGGCCACATTTACCTGCAGAAGAGGTTAGATAATGTCACATTTATTTTAGGCAACCATGCACCTTATTTAAAATTGAAAATACTAATATAAGGAAGATAGGGAGGGGCAAATAATGGGAGTTAATGAATAGTTTCTGCCATAGTTGAAGCATCATTATTTCCATTTTTCTGGAAGGGAAACACAGGCTTAGAGAGGTTAAGTAGCTTGCCCTAGGTAAAGAATTAGAGAAGCACAGGTTGTGTGTAAACAGGCCAGGTCTCTGGAAAGTTTAAGAGCCTTCCTGTGTTCGAAGCCATTCTCTCTCTTAAGGGAGACTTGACCTTTTCTGGTCCATTATGAGTTGTTATTTTAAACTTTATTCTCCATTGGAAACTTCATTTCCTTCCTTTTCAAGTTAAGTGTTTTAATATCAGTCTAGTGTTACCTTAACTGCCTGTAATATTGCATATGTTATCTAGATTGAAGCATTTAGTTTTGATGTAATTTACCCACTGAAGTATAGTATGATGGTAAATTTCTAAAGGGCATTGTAAAGAAGGCCACAGTAGATAGAACAATGGTACCCAGATCGTGATTGAGGTGCTTTGGGGCCAGAGTTAAAGCTGTCACAACACGGTCATATTTGTAGTAAATCACCTTGCCAAAAATTCTGTGAGGAATATTCTCTATTTAGAAGATGATATAACTATATGATTAATTATAAGAAAACTTTATATTTAAAGAATTGTCTCCTTATGCTTACCTAAAATCGTCAGAAATTCAAATTGCTCTATCAGTTTCTTAAATTTATATTCTCAGCATAAATCAAGCATCTGAAGATTTTTACAAAGGAGACTAACAACCAGTTATCTCATCTGGTTTTTGTGTAGCTCTTAAAAGTAGAATATTAAAAGAAATGACCTTCTAGTGAGTTCAAAAGTTTACTACATTTCTTTTCTTTTTCAGTTTGGATTCATTTATACTTTTACTGAAATGATGTTATCATTTATATACAAATTTCTGGCAAAGCTTACCCCTTTATTATTAAAAAGGCTCTGTGGAGTTATTTCTACATAAACAGCAATAGAGAATCACTAAAAATCTGTAGTCCAGAATAATGATCTTTTTTTCTTTGTTGGGGTAGCAGTCAGATTGCAGCTGTAGTTGCCTGAAACTTCAAAGATGTACCCATGCTTACGTACATTTTGCACATATATGTATGTACTTGGTTATCAGTATGCAATTTCAACAGGTGATGTTGAGCTAATTCTGAAAATAGAATCCAATTTTTGTTATAGCATTTCATTTTAATATTTCTAAAATAAGGAATTTGAAGGCAGGCGTGCTTTCTTAACTATGTTTAAATCCTAAGGATTGAGTACAGAGCCAGACCCACAGACGTGTATTCATAAAATAGTAAACAAGTAAATGAAATAAAAAAGAAAATTTCCTATCTAGTGTAAGATGATATATACAAAATACTTACATTTCTTACGATTACTTACTGAAAACACTTCTTAATATATAACTAAAAGTTAGGATTTAAAAACAATTTTTTACCTTTATCCAAAATCTTAATATTGAAATAAAATGAGATATTTGAAAGGTCATTTGTTCGTATCAAATATGTATAAATCCTAAGATGACTATTCTTGGATAATGTGCAAATGTCTTGTGTTTTCAGAAATTTTTTTTATTCTTCTGTCATCAACCAGACTTAGACTCTTTTACATTTGACTGGTATGTAGATTTAATTGGAGTTGCCTGCATTTTGAAATTCCAAGCAGCATTCTCACCAAAGAACTGTTTCATTCTGATTAAGCTGCACTGTGTTTTATTCTTGCTCAAGGAGTAGCCTGCCCTCAGTCCTGTTTCCTTTCGCCTCTCGGTCAAAGAACTACATCATCTCACAGTGCGACGAGTACGTTAAAAAGCTTCATAATAATAGTAATAACGACAATAATAATAATAATAAATGTTAATCAAAACACTGCACGTGTCTTTCTGATTGTGCCAGTGTTGTGGTATTCAATTATGCAATTTTCATTGGCATATTAATCATCTTTTCAACAAACAAGCCGGCGTTAATTAAAGCAAACCATGGATAGAGACATGTTGCTGGATCATCATTCCGTTTATCACAGTGCACAGGCTGGCCGTTAAGTAAATTCCGGACTGTGAGATGAATTTCAATGTTGGCTTCGTCTTTTTTTGTTGTTGTTGGAGTTTGAATACAACTCATCTAACAATAATAACAGCAAACTTCAGACTTCACAAGAGGAAGATGAATTTGTTAGTAATTAATGGCGAAGAAAGAAAGATAGAATAGCTGTATGCTTCGTATGTGGAATTAGGCTATTTACAACCAAATGATATTTGAAGATTTTCCATTTTTTCCCTTAACTCTAAGTACCAGAAGGACAGGGTTGAATAGAGAATTTGCTTCCTTCTGTCTACCTTGCAAAAAATATTGTCTGGTAGAATGAGTTAGTAGTTATAGTTTATATGCAAAAACCAGTGTTTTTCTAAAGAGAATATATAGTGATGGTAATATTTAAACGCGTTGAACTCAAATCTTTGAATTTAATTAAAATAAAATATTTGTTGGAGATGCAACACAGACGATCACACTTCTGTATTTCAAGCTCAGTTGCAGTGTCCTTCAGCTCTTGTTATTTCAGATTCCTTCTGAATCGTCATTTGTAAGTAATTATCGTAGCTCCAGTCTTTCAAAACCTACATATACCAACAATATTCATTATGGAAGGGATAAATCAATTTAACAAATTGTGTTGAAACAAAGAAAACCAAATATACTTGCTATTTTACTGTACACTTGTAAGCTCCACATTAGACAATAATTATAATTCATCTTAAAACACTAGTCTCCACAAATACATCCATTGTTTGTGCTTTTTAAAAATATAAACTTTCCACATACTAATTAGCTGTATGTCAGTTACATATGTTGAATTGACATATGTGTAAAAACCTTAAAGATTTTGATACTTTGTACTGAAACCCCACTACAGGTAATTGCTACCAGAATCCCAGATTGTCTCTAGTACTGCAAAAAATAGTATTGATCTTTCTAAAATACGTGAAACTGGAAAAATATTATTTTATATAAAGTAGTGTTTGTGTTCACATTTATCTCACTTTTTAATGAAGAATAATAATATATATTTATTTTTGGAAAAATTATGCGTGAGAGAAAATGGCCCACAAAGTATCTGTATAGTATAACAAAGGTAAGGAATATTTCACTACCGTCAGAGTAAAGAAATATTGTGAGATTTTTATTTTTTGCTTATAGCTCTGTTCAGCTCAAGGCAGTAGTTGTATTTTTTTAAATAGAATTCTGGAGTAGTAAATATAATCGTACACATAAAATTCTTAGCATACGATAAACTCTCATTTAACAATGCTTACTAGCAATGATTAGAATTAGGTGGGAAGCTGCTGTTCCAAAATTAATGTAAATAGATATAATGAGAATTTTTATAGATTTTATAATTTTCAAATGCAGCCTATATTTAAGACACTTCAAAGTAAAATATAATATACAAATATATAGTAATTAATGGCCTACGTTTGCAATAGTTGGGGATGCCCAGGGGATTTGCTTCCTAATATTATATAGTATTTTTTTGTGTGTTTTTTAGCTGACTCAGTTTTCTTAGACTCTGAGTTAACTTGAGACCTCAATCATTTACCTCTCGTGGAAGCAGCATTTATGAAGAAGTTATATGGTAGGACTTAAATGTGTTTAAATATACCTTGTCTTGGAAATGCTATAAGTCTAATTATTTTCTCTTAATGACTTTCATTGCAAATTAAAAGTTTGTTCTTACAGAATATAGGTTGATCCTAAGATTACTAGTTAGTAGTTTGGCCTCCTACGAAGCTCTGAGCTTCTCATTTTTCGACATTCCAGCATTTAATTTAGCAGATACTTTGTATACAAAGAAAACTCTGCATGTTTCTTGGAGGTACTGATCTGTGCTAGAGATTCTGGTGGTGGGATATAGAAAGGATCAGACTCTTTTCGGAAAAGCAAATGCTTATAAGTGACAATTATTTCTAGATTAAGCCCTTGAAAAAAGATGATGAAGTCCCCATTCTTTCACAGTTTATACCTTGAGATTCGAACAATCTTCTTGCCTCATATCACACAACACGCACTGCGAGTGATAAGAGAAGTACATCTTTTGCTCTACTTGTGACATCACCTGATGTTGTCATGCCAAGATTGTGACAGACACTTACAGACTGTGGGCTGTGCTTATCAGACTCTCCCATTTTGGCCTCAGTTCCACTTGGTCCCAAAGTGATATGCCAAACCGTCACCTTTTACTGCAGGCCCTTTACAATATTATCTTCAATAGATTGATCTATCAATAGAGAGACAAGCAGTTAATCTGTCCTCTTATTTATAGCTTATGTTGCCTCTGACTACAGTCCTTTGTCTCTCTTTCCTTTACAGCAAACCTTCTAGAAATTATGTCCCTGTATTTCCTCTGATTTACCCCCTTGCTACAGTACCAAACTTCTCAATTTTCTGAATTATCTTGCCTACTAGATCCATGGGCCACTTATTCCTTAACTTATCTGACCTCCCGTATAACCATGTATCTCTTGTGCAACTATCTGTATATTGTTCTAGTTGCCCTCTTTTCCATCCACTTGAGACCTCCTTAACATTGGTGTTCCCTAAGATTTTCTCAGCTTTGACTTCTACTCATCCTACATGCTTTCTGTCATCTCATCCATATCTAGGGCATAAGTAGGGCAGTCACTTCCAAATCTGTAGCTTTAACATGGATCCCACTTCTAAGCTGCTGCCAAAAAAGTAACCACCAGTCATCTCAAACTCAACATATCTAAGACTGAATTTTGCAACTTTCCTTCCAAGTCAGCTACTCCTTTTGCATTATACTTTTCAGTGAAAACCACCACCATCTATCCATTCCCAAAGCCAAAAGACCACAGTGCCATCCTTGAATGACATCTTGAATCTATCTCTGTCCCCAGTGCTTTTGCCTTCATAAGGGCCATTATCATCAGTCCTTCTGAATCTATCACATAGGACTTTGCCATTTTCCTTACTTCCAGGCCTTTCCATATGCCCTCTACTTAGAATGTCCTCTCTCTCCTTCTGTACCTTTGGCCTTTCACACTGCCCCTTGAACAAGATACCTAGGTCAACGGTTTTCAGAGTGTGGTCTCTGGACCAACAGCGACGGCATTACCTGGGAACTTGTTAGAAGTACCAATTTTCAAGGCCCGCCCAAGAACTACTGAATCAAAACTCTAGGCATAGAACCAAACAATCTATGGTTTAACAAGCCCTCCAGGGATATCTCGTGCATGCCAAAATCTGAGGACCATTGGCCTAGGCCAGGAGTTGGTAGAGATTTTCTGTCCAAATTAGTTTGGTAAATGTTTTAAACTTTGAGGACCAAGAGGGAAAATGAAGAATATTATGTGAGTACTTAAAAGCTAAAAAAAAGTCCACAAAATTTTTATTGGCGAAATTTCGAATTTATTTATAGACACAGAAATTTGAATTTCTTATGATATTCATATATCATGAAATGTTATTCTTATATTTTTTAACCATTTAAAAATGTAAAAACCATTCTTAGCTCATGACTGTACAAAAATGATTGATGGGTCAGATTAGGCCCGTGGGCTGTGGTTTGCCAAATCCTGACCTGCCTTCACCCATCACTAGTTCCCACTACTCTTGGAGTTATCATAGCCTTGAACATCTTGTTTACTTTTTCGTCATCTGTTTGTGTACCCCTCATCTTCTTCTTGTGGGCAGTAATTACACCTCATTAATTTGTATATTGTCAGCAGAAAGCATTGTACCTGGCTCAGGAGTCACTTGTTCAGTGGATAAAGGAAAAAACAAACATATTAGAAAGCAGAGGATACCGCTTTTTCATGGATCTTCCACCACTTTATTTGATATGCTTCCTAATTTTTAAATATATTCTAATGTTACTGTCTTATGTAACCATATTAGGATTATCAAAAGCAAGGAATTAACACTGATGCAGTGCTATTAAATAAACTACAGACTTTATTAAGAGTTCATAGAGATTTTTTTTAAACCACTTATACCCTTTTGCTCTTCCAAGGTCTGCTCCACAATTCCACATTGCATTTAGATTTCATAGCTCCTTACTCCAATCTGTGTCAGTTCCTCATCTTTCTTTGTTTTTCATGACACTTTCGAAGAGTAATGCTTAGTTATCTTGTAGAATGTCTCTAAATTTGGGTTTGTCTAATATTTTCTCATGATTAGATAGAGATGCATTTTTGGCAAGCATCTCAGAAAAATGATGGTGTGCCTTTCTCCATGCATCATGTCAGGCAACTCACACTGTTGATACATCTTATTACTGGTGATGTTGAACTTGATCTCTTGACTCCGGTGATATCTGTTGGCTGAGCACTATATTAGAAGATCCCACTTCACTTGAAATGCTTCTTAAAGCATTTTAATTCCAAACTTAATCTTGAGTAACATAATGTATGATAAAGTATGATGTCAACAGTTAGCAAAGGGATTTTTTGGATAAAAATAAAATAATTAAACAAAAGGCTAAATAAAAATTTGGTGTCATCTAGCTATTGTTTCAGACATGTGGTGCTGAAAAAAATGGAAATGTTCTGCCAATATTATCAAGGCATAGCAAAGTTTAAGTTGGACTGGCTTCCTGTCCATACTGTGTTCACACTGAAAAAAAATAAACATGGACCAAACATTAATCTTTTTACTTCAGAATTACACAACACTTTGTATTTCTTTTAGGTAGCTTGAGGGAAGGAAGGAAGAAAGATTATAAAAGCAGAAGCTTAGGAGTAGATGGGGCACTCATGAAGAAGAGTTTTGCTGGAGTGGAGCCATGGCTAGGAAATTGAGTGTAAATGCTGAGTCCCTATTTCACTACTGTACATTAGAATATTGAAAGAACAACAAAAAGTTTCAATTTGAAGGTAAATTATGTAAATAAAAGAATAATTTTATATGTTCTTTTTCTACCTACATATTTAAGCATAATATGTATACAGTCTCTACCTTAAGACTGGTCCGTGATAATGAAGTTGTTTATATATAAAGAGAGTTTTTGTGGAAACTTCACTTGATTCTTCTTTTATTAAGTTCCTCATCAAACATGTTTATTGACCACCTGCTGGCCAGTGTGGTGCCAGGAGCTCCATTTTCCTCTAAGAAAAGCAGAAAAGATTTTCTGGAGAAGAACTGGGAACATCTTATGCCCCAGTGCACTTTGTACAATTTCCAATTTAGCCATTTAATATTTGGTAGCATATTTACATAGCTGCCGCTCCTCTACTTCGAACTTGAAGTTCCTGTCTTTTCATTTTGATGTACCAAGCATCTGCTCCTAGCACCAGTCAACCAATAGGAAGAGAAGGAAGAGTGAGCAGAAGGGAAATGTGGAGGGAAGAGTATATGCAAAGGTATGATGCTAAGAGAAAGAAGGGTACTTCTGAAAGCCTCTAAACAGTTCAGTCCTGTTGGATTGGGAGGGCTGGCAGTGCAGCTGGAGAGGTCAGATGGACAGGGGAATTAATATGTGCCTTGCATGCTATGCAAACAGATTTAGACTTGACCTGCAAGTGATGGAAGCCATTGAGGCCAGTCCATTATTATCTAATGAACTCATAGGGAGGATAGCGGAATTATGATAAGAGCACAACTCAATTTCTGGATCCTTGCGGGCATTGGGCCATGCAGTCAGTAATAAGATTGGAAGTGTGGAATAGAAAGTGTAGGAAGAGAGATTCTTCTCTATTTCTGGGCTCATAGCAAATTCCAGGAAAATGTTTAAATTGGCATAGTTTGCTTTGGCATGTCTGTCTCCTCTTCTGTCCTTCCCACCTCTCCCTGTAGGTGTTCTCTACTTGTATTCCTTCTTTGCTTCTGCCCCCAAGACCTGGCCGCTACACAATTTCCTTCCTACCACAATTCAGAGAATGTGACTTCAGCATAAGAGATCTCTACTGGATACTAGGAAGAAAAAATGGGAAAGGTGGGGATGACTGAGAGTCATACTCCAAGACTTTATTTACTTTTATAAAGAGGATGCTTGTAAACCAAAGTGAACCCATAACTGGTGGAATTAGAGGCACTGATTGTCATAAATTGGAGTAAAATATATCTGAAAGCTAAAGGGGGGATTCTAAGGGTTTAATGGAAGACTAGCAGATTCCAAGTTCAGATTCTATATCCGTCCTTGCTTTTCACACTTCTTTCTTCTTTCTCTTTTTCATATCCCACGTATTCTAAATGCCTAAACTTTATTCTGTAATACTTATTTTGAACCTCTCCCACCCTGTGTCTGTTGTCATATTTCTAGCCAAAATTAATTGGTTCATAAGGGTTCCAGGAGTTTCGCAAATAGCAGTTGAAAGAGCAAAAAGAGCTTTTAGTTGGGTGGGGATGGAGGGAAGTTTGCCGTAGGGGGTGATTAGAAATGTACGGTTGCAATTGTACGAGTAAAGTCAAGGCTTCTTAGAGTGATCGTGAGGCAATTGCTACATGAAAATGTTATAAGTCAGGTTAAAAACAATATAATTATGTGCAATTCCAAGGCACCAAATAATCTTGGATACATTTTGTTTTGTATTTTGGTGAAACTGCTATTCTTTCCATTACTGCAGAGAAGAATAAATTTAATGATTTGTCTAAGACTCTTCAATTCCAAACTTTAATTTCCATAAACTGTTTTCTGTACATTATTGGTGAAATATTCAAAAACGTTTATTATATTGTGAGTTTATGATTGTGATAACCTAATGATTTCTCCCTTATATCACCCTTTATGAACTAGGTTGCATATTATTTAGCCTGCAAAATAGTATGCTAAATATCTTCATGAGAAGAATATGTCTTTAGAAATTATTGATAGAATAGTTTTCTTAAACATAAGATAAGGAAGTATCCTGCTCAAATTTGAGAATAAACACAGATTGGTTGAATGTCAGTATAAACCAAACACTTAAGGAGTATTTCTAAATAAAGTGAGTGCATGACATTTTTATATTTACAACTAAATGAGGTGTCATTTCTGGCCTGAATCCATATCGTATGTATTTTATAATTTTTTTCCAAGAACAATAACATTTCTGATGGGCGAAACATTTTGACAGCTATTGAAATTGAACAACTATACTGAATTTTCCCTGGGTATAATAAAAAGAAAGAGACAGAAGTTTAGGTTTTAGGAAGTGATAATACATGGTTTATTAGCTAACTTATATTTAGTTTTATAGTATTGGAGAAAATTTTATAATCACAAAAACATTCTGTCTAACCATAAATCTATGGGTTTTAAAAAAAATAATTTGTCTTACAAAATTCCACTGAAGTGTTTGCATAAATAAAAAAATATTTCCTGAGTGTGCTTCAGTTAAAATATTCATTAGAATTCTAATTTAGAGAATTCTGATACAAACAAAAGCTAAGATAAGTATAGAGGTAGGTAGTACTTTTTTTAAACTATGAAGGCTGCTGAAATTGAAATAAATAAAAATTTAAAATTTAATCAAAATTTGTTAAGCATCTATTTACTTCTAGAATGGTTGTTTCCAAAAAAAAATTTTTTTATAGAAATTTAAGAGAAAGTGATTCATTGATACAGATGATCAAGTCTGGACTTGTAAGGACAATTGTCACTGTAACAGTTTTGACTTGTAGTGTCCAGCCCTTAGAATTTTCTTATTTCCTTCCAAAGTTGTTCTGGTAAGGGCAATTTTTCTTTTTTTTTTTTGCGGTACGCGGGCCTCTCACTGCTGTGGCCTCTCCCGTTGCGGAGCACAGGCTCCGGACGCGCAGGCTCAGCGGCCATGGGTCACAGGCCCAGCCGCTCCGCGGCATGTGGGATCTTCCCGGACCGGGGCACGAACCCGTATCCCCTGCATCGGCAGGCGGACTCTCAACCACTGCGCCACCAGGGAAGCCCTAAGGGCAATTACTTGGTTGTGGAGTTCAAACAATATGAATTTACTTATCACCAAGCATTGATAATTGAGCTGTAAATTTTCAGCAATAAGACGGTTTATATATGCTTTGTTTAAAAAAAAATCTTTTATTAAATTAGTATATAATCTAGTGGTCTTTGTAAAAAAAGTGGGTAAAAAGATACACAATGTGGAGGCAAGAGTTAAAGAAATCAAATCACTTAGCACACTATTATACTTAAAAATTGATTCATATAACTAAATATTAGTAATCATATACATGCATTCATCTTGAGTCCATCTTTCCTATGTCCTTGAAATATGTAGAGTCTAGTTGTATACATTTCTGTGGGTTCTGCTTATTTCCCGAAACTTTTTAGATGTTGTGAGATGCAGCGTCACAATTTTTTTGCTATGAAAAATTTTTGATTGCTTTAACTCTTCTAACTGATCTTGTTTTAAATGTAATGTATTTCCTACAGTCTAATCTTTTATTTTACTGGTTACAAACTACTGTTTTACTTAGTGAGAATGAACAAGAGGTACCCTGCATCTAATTTTATATAGACTGACACTAATCTGAATTTTGCCACCAATTCTATTGACTTTCAGTGTTTCCCTTTTAGGAAAGAACGATCATATAGCTATTTTTATATTTGCTATTTCTTAACTTTAATTCTAGCCACCATCTTCTTTTTTGAGTAATAACTTTATTAGCAATGCATATTTTAATTGACTTCTCTTCAGTTTATGATTTTTCATTTTATCAGCATAAACTATATTATAAGAGACCTTTCTCCTATATCCTTTTGGCATTTTCACACATGTTAAATAGGTAAAATTAAGAACACAGTGTTTTTATACAAAAGAAGCATATATATTTCTGTTACTTTTAAAATTTATGCCATTATGCATCAACGTTTATTATGTATAAAGTAAATATAAATTTTAACTTACATTAAGAATGGAAAAGATGACATAAAATAAACACTTAGATAAAAATAGATATGGACTGTAAAAGTACATGCAAATTAAATGTTCAACTTTAAAGTAAGATGGCTCCCCAAAAGATAGTAAATGATATATCAGGGAAGAGAGAATGATGATTTAGAAAATCTTTTTTAACAGCAAGCTTACTTTAGGTAGTACTTGCATTACTCAAAAAAGTTTCAATTTATAATATTATAGAGTTAATTATACCCATTTTGGAAGCATAAGACTAGATTAGAGAAGAATATAAATTTTAAATAAATAGACACAATCAAAATATAAGAATTGAAGATATATATGCTAAAGATATAGAAGGCTTGAAACTGAAACATTACTAATGAATATGTGGGAGAACATAAAACGTGCAGGAAAAAGTAGTGACCATCCTTAAAGAAGAAAAGGAGAAAAAAAAAAAATGATCCTGGTAATTATAGACCAGTCAGCTTAACTTTGATACCAAGGCAGATACTAGAGCAAATCATCAAGCAATCAATTTACAATCATCTAGAAGAGCAAAAGTTAGTGGGTAGCGACCAACACGGTTTTGTGAAGAGCAAATTGTGCCAGGCCAATTTAATTTCCTTCTATGATAGAGTGACAGGCCATGTAGATAAGGGCAAAGTAATAGATGCAATCTATCCGGACTTCAGAAACGCTTTTGATTCCTCTCCACATGACATTCTCATCAACAAGCAAGGTAGATACGGTCCAGACCATACTTTGGTTAGTTGAGTGCACAGTTGTCCGTGGATTCATACTCCATGGTTGATAATCAGTCATCATCCATAGGGGCCCTATAGATTGGCATGCTAGCAGGTTGGTATCATTTATAAGACCAGTTATGTTTCCTTTGATGAAGATGGAATTAGACTGGCATAGAGGCACATTAAGCCAAATCTCTTTTGTAATAAAAAGAGAGCCCGACGTCATCAGCATCTTGTATCTCCTGGGCACGTCTCAAAGGTGATAGTCCAGGGAATGAATTACATACAAATAAAGCTATCGGTTTTACTAATTATTTCAATCATAACTATTGGTGCAAGGTGTGTGAGTGGTGGTGTCAGATAACTTTTGGTATTCTGATGGGCTCCCTGAGAATAAATTATCTTCTTAAACTCAATAGAAACCATACTCAAAGGAAGCAACTAGAAGAGAGTAGAGGAGGGCTTTTATATTAAGCAAGAAGGAATGTTGATATTAAAATGATCCAGAAATAGCTGAATGGAGCACCTTTATCATGACCTAGATCGTAGATTTGAGAACATTTAGTTTACAGATCGTATGATGGTGAGCAGTAAAAAAATTGTTAATAACTTTGCAGATAAGAAAAAAATTTCTAAACAATTTTGATATTTTGTGAAAATAGTCTATGGAAAAAAACAAGATAAAGGTCATGGGAATGAAACAGATAAAAGATAGGAAAAAAGACTGGCTCTTCACACTGGGAACTGGGTCCAAAATATCAGTGAGCCATACTTAGATAACTGAGCAGGGTCATGTGATAATATTCTTAATGAATTAACAGGAGAGTGCCATGAAAACTAAACATTCTCAAATTTATTTGTAGAGCAGAAATAATAAAAATTAATGTTTATTAGCACACAGTTCCACTGAATAGTGACAAGCACTCTTCAAGGAAGGTATTATTTAGCTGCGTTTTATAGTGCCTCATTTATTTGAGTAGAAGAGGTATGTAGTAGAGGAGGGAAACATGTTCTTATTAGAACCTGCATTGATGATGACCTAGAAAACAATGGCTTTTAAGTGTTTCAGTGGTTAACCTAACTCCTTGGTTCACAGCAGATGGATTTTGAAGCTTAGCAGTTATTGCAGTCTCTTTTGGGTATTCATCCTGTTTTGTGGCACCATTTGGACCCTGTGATTTTATGAATAACATTCCCCTGCAGATAGTTGATTAGAGCTGCCGTTATTTTAAAAAACGTTCGTATTCTGTGGATTCTCAAGAAATAACCAGCAGGGCTTTCTTAGAGATAACTCCCCTAGGATTAAATCCAAGGGAGTGGTTCTTAAACATTTTTCTTCCACAACTCCCTGAGAGTTCCTGCCAAGAGCACTGCCCATTTCATCCCTCTTAATTGCATACAGGAAGACAGAAGAGGATATTATCATCTCGTCTTTATTTAGTCTAGGGGAACACAAGATTGCTCAGTGAATATGGTTGACGGAGAGTTGATAAGCAGTAGCGAGAGCAGGGGAGAAATGGAAGACGTTCGGAGACAGACAGATACTGCCATCACCGTTAACGAGTGTGACAAACTTTGGCTCCATTTCCCTCATGTAATTTGCAATTTCCTAGTGATGTGTAGAAAAATTACGTTTCCTAAATTTAAGAAACTCTTCAAAGAGAAATCACAGAAGTGATGGCATCGGAACTTCAAGAGCCTTCTGAAATCGGATATGATTAACCAAAGCAGGGCCAGAGTGCTTTTTAATTTGACTTTCATGATATGTTTTCAGTTCCTGGCCTGAGTCAAAACACCGTTAAGTTAAGCAGATGTTGATATAACATGTAGAAATAGGGATGTTGTGACAATGCAAAGTTAGTGATGGCTTTAGGATCATGGATTTAGCACATGAACTGGTATATGGCAACCTTGTTCTAGCACCATCTTAAAATGATTTCTACCTAGGAATAGATCTTTCTAGTCCTTACTTTCACACACCTTATTGAATTCTTACCTTTATTATATTTACTTGGGTTCCTAAGGAAGGGAAAAATTTAAAAAGAACAAATATATAGTATCTAATTATATTTCTCATAAATTATTATCAGAATACTAGTGTTTTCTTATGGGGAATTAATTTTAAAATTTTCAAAAAGAAAAAAAGTATCTATAATAATAAATTATTACCAATGGTGGCTTTAAAACCAACATTGTTGACTCTATGTAAAAATGTCGGTCTAATTTGTATGTATGAAGTAATGCTAGACAGCCAGACACAGCATGGACCTGGAATCCCACAGACCTGGAGGGTGTGGATCCTGATTCTTGACCATTATCTGAGGTTTCTGAGCCTTAGGTTTTTGAGCTGCAAAATAAAAGCAATTGTATTTACTCTGTAAAGTTGACTGCAGTGAGAATTAAAAGAGGTAATATATTTAAGAAGAAACAAATCTCATTCAGTGCACACCCAGTAGGTCCTCTGTAACTGGTAACTACTACCACTGCTACTACTCATAGCAGCACTTTGTCAGTATGAAAAAATATCAACAACAGAATGCTTAAGAACTGTAATTTTCAGTCAGATTGATTTGGGTCTGGTGAAACACATAGACAGCTAATACATACTGGAATGTATGGCCATTTCGTTTACTTCTACATTCATTCACCATATAGATAGAAACTCAAAATCATGTTTGCTTTAGAAGATCTTTCACTTACGGAGCAAAATAGCCCCAAACAACAAATGCATATTAAATGATGTCTAAACATACTTTTCTAATCAGATTCCAGTGAAGTCAGTAAGATCAAAATATATTTGGCTTTTGCTGTTTCTTGAATTAATCAAATGCTACCTTGTTTCACTAAAAACCCTATAATTAAGAAAGATTCCAGTGTGTGTTACACCTCAGATCTTCTTACTACTTCTTTCAGAAAATTGGTAGAGCTGAACTAATGATTAATCAGTGGTAATCAATGACATATATATATGACATATATATATATAGCCAACTTATATACAAAAGGCAATACAATGTGATACCATAAATCTATTTTATGGCCATTGTATAAGGAAATTTTAAAGTTTCAAATTCCAATAATAGTAAAATATGACATAAAATATATGAAGAATATTTTGGCCTGTGTTTGACAGAAATATTTTACCGAGGAAGAACGTATTGTAACTCTTTCTTTAACTGTATGATATTTTTTAAAACATGAATAAATCTGTTTCCAAATCACACACAGTGAAGAAGCAAAAAAAAAGTGCCTTCCCCGAAGTCAAGTGTACAGCACTGTAAATGTCGTGAATAAATGTCACCCCCTCACAGTACTAATAAATGGGGAAATAAAGCATGTCTCTTATCTTTTTTGGCATAATTTAAGATAGTTTATTATTTTGGAGCAGCAAGCAGAGCGCTTGTTAGATATCATCATTTGGTCACAGATTTGTAAATATATCAATTCTGTGCCGAGAGAAGGATTATCCTCAACCTACTCCACTGAAAATAATTACAGACATATTCATAAGTGTTTTGAACGTGCAGCTTTCATCAGGTTTTCACCTGTATTCACATAGACACACAGAGCTTATTATTAGGATTTATTTTCCAAGTATTTTACAACATGTGATTCTAAATTTTCTCCATGATGAGGTGGAAACTTCTAATTCAGATTTCTAAGAAAAATTAAATGTAATATTAAAAGAGAAAACTGCTTTATATTTTAAACATTTTCCTTTCCAGCTCCTGAACCCTCTCTCAAAGATTTCTTGCCTTGGGACTATTTTGTTCTGTTGTCTGGAACTTTGAGAAATATCATTAAATAAAGTTGCATGCATTGTATTTTATTACTTATAAGAGACATAATCAGTGAAAGGTTCATTGAATTCTTTTTACATAAATATTTCAACATAGATAGTAAAGAAAATACAAAAACACATAAATCAGTATGGTTGAAGCAGATTCCTTTAAGAGGTATATTAATAAGAGACAATTTTGGAAAAGGTGAGAGATGAGAGCAGAGGGAATCCATGTATGTCAGACCAAGGCCAAGTTTAAACTTCATTCAAACAAATATTTTATTAGTAGTAGTATTAATAAGATGATTTTATACCTTTTAACCTAAGAGCTCCTGAATAGAGTTACCTAAGAGAAAATCATAATCTACCTGAAATAGCATTTACCACATATTCACATTTTAAAATATATCTTGTGTCTCTGGAATGCTCCAGTCCACACAAATCATTGACTACAAGTGATCCCAGACTGGGGGTGAATACCTGTCTATCATCAAACCACCTGAGAACTGCCTCTTGAGTCCTTGGATCCAAAGATGAGGTCATTAGTTCGGCAGTATCACATATTGAGAAGGAATATGGGGATTGGTTACAAGTTCAGACTTTGCATCTAACCAACCCAGTGATTTGGGGCAAGTCATTTAATCTAGTTGAACCTCAATTTATTCATCATAATTTTGTGGTAATATTGCCTGTCTCAAAGTGGTACATGTGAAGTTCAAATATGAAAAGTGACAGCACGATGTAAACTGTAAAGTGCAATCAAATGTTATGTACCATTCGGCACGATAAAATAGCTTCTACTGGAGTAGGGAGTAAAATACGTCATGGCCTAAAACAGCTGTACTCCGTTTCATTCTCAGTCGGTTTGACCACAGAGCACTGAGATGGTCCGGCCAGCAACATGAACGTCTTGTTTGGTTCCAGGTTCAATCGGTTGACTTCTGATTAAGAGGAGAAAACAGTAACCCTGCCCACCCCCTCCCATCACCACCACTCTGTCTAATCGTAAAACTGAATTAGAATGTATTCCTGAGAGTAATTGAAACTGATGAGTAGGTTGGGTTGATTGCAGACTCTTTGTGGTGGTGGAAAATTAAGGATTTCCTTAGATTGAAACAAGGTATAAATAAAATTTATTGGAGAAGAAAACGTTCTTTGTCAAGGAAGGAAAGAGGGGGGAGTTTCCAGGCTGCTCAGAGTGCCAAGGAACGAAAAGGTCTTCAACTGAGAAGCTGTAGAATTCCAGATGCTTCCAAGAAAGTCTTACACCACTTCATACTATAGTTTAACAATTAATCACATAGCATTTTGAGGGAGCATCCAGTTTCTCTAGGAGAATACTTCACTGTTTACAGCAGCAACATCACATCTGATAACACGAGAGGTCCTTTTGGCAGCTGCTAGAGCACCAGTCTAACCAGTAACGCACAGCTTCCTGGCCGCGTCACTGATTCCTGTTGGAAACTTATCAGCTTCTGTCTCTAGCAGCAGAATCCTGACTGATAAGAGAAGAGGCTCATCTGCTGGTAGTCGACGCCCACCCCCCCTCAGTTTATCAGCTCCGGACCAGTTCATAAATCAGTCTGTGGGAGTTGGGTTTTTTTTTTTTTTTTTTTTTGGTTTGGTTTTATCAAAATGTATTTCTCTCATTGTAACAGTTAATACTTTAATAAGAGAACTTACCCAGGGACATTAGGAAGTTAGTTAGAGACATTTTGCAGGCACCTCCTCCCTTGTCAGTGACAAGGTAAGGTAATCCTATACACAGGCTGCTATTGTGAGCTGAGAAACTGGCCTCCTTCGCTACCAGAGACCAGATGCACCTCTCTCTATCCTAATCTGTAAACGACTTAAAGGAGCCTTATCTCGGGGCTCTTCGGCTTCATTTCATGCTTGATTTACTTTAATTTGTCTGATAGGGCACAAGGATTTGGAGACAGCCCATCTTTCTGCAGAAAACGTTCAGATTTTTTTTTCCCTGGCATTGTTGTGTTAGGGTTTGGGATTTTTTTTTTTTTTTTTGAAAAATTTTTTTCAAATGTGGAAGAAATCTTGCTCCAGTGCAGCAAGCTGCTTGAGTGTGTTTAGATTTAAGCTACCCCAGCAGAAAAGGGTTTGTGAAGTGGTGTGATTGTGTGATGGGCCCCATTTACATTGAAATCACATTATGCGATATATCAGGATTCCTGAAGGGAGCGGTGCAGTAGA
This sequence comes from Neophocaena asiaeorientalis asiaeorientalis, assembly GCF_003031525.2. Taxonomy (NCBI): domain Eukaryota; kingdom Metazoa; phylum Chordata; class Mammalia; order Artiodactyla; family Phocoenidae; genus Neophocaena; species Neophocaena asiaeorientalis. The sequence goes on along the minus strand of NW_020174375.1, from coordinate 2,743,074 downwards.
GCGCTGGGCCCACAAGATACTTTGAAAGGCCTATATATAGCTGCAACAATTGATAGGAGATTTTACAGGAGACTTTATAAATATGTAAATAGGCATTATCTGATTGGGTTCTGTGGCTACACATCTGTACCTCAAAGGAAGCGGAGCTGTGAGAACTACCAGGAAAACAGTAGTTTGCATTCTAAGTGAGTCTGAGAAATAGAAATGTTTCCCGGGTTGACAGCAGGTCAGGGTGCAGGCATTTTGCATACCTTGGAGGGGAAGCTTCTGTGCCCAGGAAGGGATCCCTTCCTTCTCCCAGAAAGGGAGACTCTCTACTCCCAGAGTTTGCATTTGTTTTATAACTGCTCAGATCGGTAGCTGTTGACCTTTCACCCTTCTTGTTATTTCTTTAAATTGTTCATGTGATATGGTGCCGGGGGGAATCGCTCTTACGTTTTTTGCATTTAAAAAAATGTACTTGCAGTGACCCAAGGGAAAGAAAATAAAGTCTTTGGTACATTGATCCCTTGATTAGTTATTTCCTAAATGAAAATGGAAATACTATTAAAGCAGTAATAATGTTCCCTCTTAATAGTTGAGGAGTCAATAAATGGCTCCCATGTGCTTCATTAAGGATCTTAATGAAGCCATTTTTGATGGCTGAGCTTTACATTATCCTTTTTTTCTGTTCTTTTCTCTCTTTTTATTTATTTTTAAACTAAGAGTCATTTAAGGCAGGGAAGTAGTAGGTATGAAACATGTTCTTTATATTGAGATGCCGCTGCTCTAATAAAATGAATGGTAATTTGAGGGGGGTAAATTCTTATGCAGAAGATAAAATGCAAGGATTACTTTTCATGTAGTACATATTTAAAATAAAGTAGGCATGTTTGATCAGTAACATATTCATACAGTTAGCAGATATGTTCCCTGGCCAGTCTATGTTTTTTTATTCTGTGGTCATTCAGACACGGGATATATATGTATATATATATATATATTAATTAGAGTGATCTGAAATGCCTCCATTTAGTCACAGAGCAATAATTGAGATTAACCAGTACTAGGTCAACTTCTATAGCTTTCCCCACCACTTGATACTGAGCTGTTGTTACCCTTTATGCAACCTTACGCCTCTTTCCTTTGCCACAGAAGAAGCTATGATTTCAGCCTTCTGTATCTAGATAAGTGGCCTCGGAGACCGTTGAAGAGCTAAGTCACCTAACCCCCCTAAGCGGGGTATAAGTATAAAATGACTTTCATCAATTTACTTTCAAAAATCCAATAAAAACAAAAACATCTTTATTGTTGGGGAACACTCCTTGCAGACAGGTTAGTTGGGCTATTTGGGCACATCCAGCAAGGGGCTGTGTGTCTTTTTTTAGCTTCCAAGTTATCACTTCACTTTTGAATCTTATCTTGTAGATGATTCTCTATAATGAAATGATGGCGAATACTCCTCAGTCAGGAAATAAAGTAATTGATTGTGGTTAAAAATATACAAAAGGTATGTTCTCTCTCTGCTTCTGATCTCCCCCCATCCCCAATTCTCAGCAAAGGCCTCTAGATGCCATGACATGATTCAGGTATTTAGAATTGCTTTCTGACGTTTTTGTGGAGAGGTTGCAGAACAATTCTGAGGAGAATGTATTGGCTTATTCAAGTCAGCGATAGTCTGTCTAAAGCACCCCTTCCAGTGGCAGTATAATAGTCAGGTTTCCAGTTAGGAAGAACGGGATTGCAGACTCAGGCACTGGGGTGAGGGTGCGGAGGGGATTGACCCTCTGATGCCTCAACAATGTCTAACCCTCTATACTCCACAAGCAGGTCTCCAAAGATGGAAGACTTATAAGGTCTCAAAATATGTCCACTGCCTAAAAAATTTTACCCTTATCTTAGGAATTTGTGCACTGGCTTCAGAGTGCTTAGGTGTCTGTGGTAAGTCTCACTGGTAGTTGCCTGGTGTTGGAGACGGGGCTGCAGGCAGTGCAGAACTCCTTTTTGCAAGCCTGCATGTAGCACTCAAGAATGCTCAGTCAGTCCCTGGACCAACCACTGAAGCTGAATCTGCTCCCGGAGCAAGAATGGTCTTCGGAACTGGTGGGTCACGGCCAAATCGGCCTGGTGGGGGAGCATCTATTGTTGACGTTCTCCGCCTGTCCATTGACAGCCCCTCACCGTTCAGCAGCTTCTGCTTTCACTAGCTCCGCACTCTGCCAGATGCTGAGCTTCCCATCTTTCGTTCACTTTCTCATTTACAAACAAGTTTTCTCCCAAGAACGATTCGGATAAACCTGTCCACACTGAGAGGTAAATAAATGATGAAGTATAAGTTACTATCTCTTTCAGGCCCATTTGTATTATAGCAGGTATCAAGAAGAAGTGCGAAATATATATATATATATATATATGTGTGTGTGTGTGTGTGTGTGTTTCTATGGTAGAGAAATGGGCAAGTATTTCTCAGTTCTCTACCTAGAAGGTGATTGCCAGAGCTAACCCAATTTATGGTGGTGATTGTCGTGAGCTTCTGTTTTATTTTGGCTCTAGGGAATGCTGTTTACGTTCAGTGGACACAGTAGTATTCGATTTAGATGCCTTCTGAACTATTCATTCTGTTGATCTGATACCAACTTTGTTGGAATTTTAGTGGGTGAATTATTTCAGTGGGTAAGAGTTTAGTACTGAAAGGTCAAATAATCCAACATAAGCTAGTAATTTCTTTAGAGGAAAAAGCCTTTCTTTTAAGGTCACAGAATTTTACTTGAACCGTTAGCTACAGCTGTTACGTACTCTTCATTATAGAAATCACTTGAACTGGGCAGATCAAATCACTAATCCAGAGCCAGCAAGCCAATTGTATTGGCACACAAGAGTGAACTTTGTGCACAAAAGGCCATAGATATTATATTCTTGAAATGACCTTAAGATATGGAGAGTTCTACATTAGGCTAAATTATTGGGCTATTTTGGAAAAGAATAGCATTTACATATCTTACATGTGAAGAGCATGGGTGTTGAAATCAGATGGTCATGGGTTCAAATTTCAGCTTGAACCCTTGTACCCTGGTTGACCTTCAGTCTCACTTCCTCTTCTACAAAATGGGAATGATACTAAGTACCTGACAGATTGTTAAGATTGAATGCAGTATTGTTTTGTAAAACCTCAAGTACTATGCTTGACACATGGAAAACATTCTATGAATAGTGGGTATAGTCGTAAAGATTAAAAAATCAGGTTTTGCATTTTATATCACTGGTTGTTTATTTCCACATAAAATCAATAGTCAATCATGTATTATAAATTTCTTCTTTACTCTGGCTTTTAAGTGCTTTTTGATAAATGAAAACTTCAGAAGTTTGATTTATGTTAAAGGGTGGGTGTGTTTTAAAAAGAATTGTAGAAAGAAAAATACACCTTTAAAATTTTGAATGATTTAATATGCATGATTAGCTTTATAAATGTCAGAGAAGTATACTGTTTGGTTGTCTGTAAATTAATTGGTCAAATAACCATATCTTTGATGTAAGGCGGTAAAGCCAATAGAGGAGAATGTTATTTTTTCTAAGATGGCAGTCAGTAGGTTGCTCTTACCATAAGAATTTTAGTAGGGAAGGCAGTACTGGGAGATTTTTATATCAGCCTACGTATCATATGCCAAAAGTACATATATATGTGTGTGTGTGCACGTTATAATAGTTTTCTTTTTTGTACTTTTAAAATATAGAAATTGCTTCAGTTTCCCTTGTTAAATCATGGCTTTGTGAGTCTCTATGAGGATACTATTATCCTAATTGAAAGTCTGCTCTCCCGATGAGAAAGTTTCAGCAAGCTCGTTAGCTTTTGTGCTTTCTGTTGTGAAATGGAGAAACTAACATGCAAAATAGCTGGTAAATAAGAAAGAGGCACTGCTGGTAATAGACAGAAGCAGGTGAGTCACATTGGTAAATTACATTTTTCTTCAGATTGGACATAATTTTCTATACTAGAGATTTGTCAAAGCCCTTTATGAATTCCAGCTTCTGTCTTTTCTTATATTTATGGTTTCACTAAAATCCTCAGGTAGCGAAATACCTGCACTCATGAATCATTTGCAGATAATAGTGGTTCAGACACTCTCTGTCCAAATTGATAATGGGTATCTGATCCCAAGCAATGCCTATTTTTTAAGGTCTATATAAGGAGTTCATGGGGGAAAAAAATCCCTTTTCCTCTGATCTCATGTTCATTATCTCATCCAATAGTTAGTATCCTAGATGTAGAAATGTAGAATAAGGCAAACTAGAGAGCTGCTCTATTGTTTGAGTCTCCAAATTACTCTATAAAAAGCACATCTATTCCAGACAGAATCCCTGTACACTTTGTGCTATTAGCACTCTTACGAAAAATGGAGGTTATATTTACCTTTCTCCTTCATGTCTGCATCCTTCCTCAAGTATTTGAATCATTATTTATGAAACTGTATTTTTAAAGTTATAAAAGATTTTCGCTTATTAAAGATTTCATATATGCTTTACATTGAATTTGTTGAATTTGTTTGTAATATTTAGTATATTTTTAAAAGAGCTAATATAGTCCATGTTATTAAGGTATAGATTGACTTCTTTGAACTGTTTTCTAAGGGTAGAATAGATAATTCCTTTCAGAGAGTAATGATGCTTTAATCACTAGCTCTCAATGTTTGATGTGCATGAGTGACCATGGGAAATAGTGAAAAATGTAGATTCCTTGATTATACCCATAAAGACTTGCAGTGAATTGGTCTAGATAGATAGACAGACAGACAGATAGATGAAAGCCAGATAGTTGTGATGCAGATAGCACTTAGATAAACATAGAGGTCTTAGAGACACCATTGGCTTTCTGACAGAGATTGTACGCTGATGAATTACAGTTTACGATTTACATATGTAGCCTACATGTATCTGGCATCACTAAGCAGATGCCTAGGGTGTAGTGTGACTGTGAACAACGTAAATTCCTCACAATCTCCAATCTCTTGTTCAGCTCTCCTGGTCGTTGTGGCAAGTCTCACTGTGAACACTGCATCTCATTTCCTTGCCACACACATGTTGTTCCCTGTGCTTGAAGTACACTCTTCTGTTCCCCCTTTTCTGAGCCTCACCTCAACTATTGCCTCCCCAGGCAAGTTCTCCTGACCTCCCTAAGGGTCTCCATCTTTAGAGTTCTCATCCTACCATGTGCTCTTCTTGTCACAGTTGCAATTCATGTGTGATGTTTGATTATTGCTTGTCTTTCTCAGTAGACTCAAAGCTTAGTATGACACAGACTAGGACTTACTTCTTGTTTGTTGGTTTCTGGTTGTATCCCCAGAGCTTAATACAGGGCCTGCACATAGTAGGCTCTTAGTCAATATTGATAGGAACAAATACATTAAAGGAATCCTTCGTCTCACCCTCTGTTAAAGATACCTAAGTTTATTAAACTTATATATTATGTGAATGGTTGTTTGAAGGACGAGGGGTAACATTAGCATCTTTAGTAACTCAGTAAACTTGAGAGCCCCAGAGGGTAAGTGCTGAGACAGGAGAGAATGTGCACTAAACAGTATCTCTATTTAAAACTGTTGAACTGTTAGTGCCAAATATACTTAACTATTGATTACTTTTATTTTTATTTACTTTTTAAATTTTATTTATTTATTTATTTGGCTGCATTGGGTCTTCATTACTGCACGCGGGCTTTCTCTGGTTGCCACGAGCAGGGGATACTCTTTGTTGCGGTGCGCGGGCTTCTCATTGCGGTACCTTCTCTTGTTGTGGAGCACGGGTTCTGGGCGTGCGGGCTTCAGCAGTTGTGGCACATGGACTCAGTAGTTGTGGCTCACGGGCTCTAGAGCTCAGGCTCAGTAGTTGTGGCGCACGGGTTTAGTTGCTCCACGGCATGTGGGATCTTCCCGGACCAGGGCTTGAACCCGTGTCCCCTGCACTGGCAGGCGTATCCTTAACCACTGCGCCACCAGGGAAGTCCCTTGATTACTTTTAAATAGGAAGATATGTTGTTAAAGTAAAAAGTTTTGATATACATTCAGTTTTTTTCTCATGTAAATCTTGATTGTGGTATTAGAAATGCTTAGCTCTGATAGCACTGTCCATCTTCTCTTCAGGAGGCTTTGATAGATGTAAAGATGAAGATCAAGCATTGTGTACTATGCGTCAGGCACTGTGTTTATACTTTGCATGTAATTTTCCATTTGATCTTCACAACTATCCTGTGAGTAGCAAGGAGTAAGATCAAAAGCCCCAGGGAACAACCGTTGACTCAAAATCATATCTAATTTTTTTAGCTAATTTTTTGTTTTGTTTTGTTTTAGATTCCTACACTAAAATCCTCAGCCCCTCCTCTTTTATTCTTATACTGTTTAGAAAATGTTTGTAAATAAATGCTGGAGAGGGCATGGAGAAAATGGAACTCTCTTGCACTGTTGGTGGGAATGTAAATTGATACAGCCACTATGGAGAACAGTATGGAGGTTCCTTAAAAAACTAAAAATAGAACTACCATACGACCCAGCAATCCCACTACTGAGCATATACCCAGAGAAAACCATAATTCAAAAAGAGTCATGTACCACAATGTCCACTGCAGCTCTATTTACAATAGCCAGGATATGGAAGCAACCTAAGTGTCCATCGACAGATGAATGGATAAAGAAGATGTGGCACATGTATACAGTGGAATATTACTCGGCCATAAAAAGAAACGAAATTGAGTTATTTGTAGTGAGGTGGATGGACCTAGAGTCTATCATACAGAGTGAAGTAAGTCAGAAACAGGGAAACAAATACCATATGCTAACACATATATATGGAATCTTGAAAAAAAAAAAGTTCTGATGATGCAGACATAGAGAATGGACTTGAGGACACAGGGAGGGGGAAGGGTAAGCTGGGACGAAGTGAGAGAGTGGTATGGACATATATACACTACCAAACGTAAAATAGATAGCTAGTGGGAAGCAGCCGAATAGCACAGGGAGATCAGCTCGGTGCTTTGTGACCACCTAGAGGGGTGGGATAGGGAGGGTGGGAGGGAGACGCAAGAGGGAGGGATATGGGGACATATGTATACATATAGCTGATTCACTTTGTTATACAGCAGAAACTAACACTACATTGTAAAGAAATTATACTCCAATAAAGATGTTAAAAAATATTTGTAACAAATAACAAAGTCTTATGAATAATATAGAAAAATGACTGGTTTACATAACTGAAAATGCCAAAGGATCATGATGCCTTTAGGGTGCAGCCTCTGGTTCTTTGCTAATCTCCTGGCTCTGCCTCATTTAGGGTTCCAGCTGCATTCTTAGGTTAGTTTCCTTCGTGGTAGCAAAAATGTCTTTACACACACACTACACAGCCCAGAGCTAAGGAGCTCTTACGTCTAGGCATTTTTAACAAAAGACTTGACATTGATTTTTTTTTTTTTTTTTTTTTTTTTTTTTTGGGTACGCGGGCCTCTCACCATTGCGGACTTTCCCTCTGCGGAGCACAGGCTCCGGACGCGCAGGCTCAGCGGCCATGGCTCACGGGCCCAGCCGCTCCGCGGCATGTGGGATCTTCCCAAACCGGGGCACGAACCCGCGTCCCCTGCATCGGCAGGCGGACTCTCAACCACTGCACCACCAGGGAAGCCCTTGACATTGATTTTGATCGCTCTGGCTTGAATTGCATGTCAACTTCTTGGGCCAGTCAAGAAGCATTATGGAGGAGGGAAGGAATAGTCTTAGTCATGTCCCGTGTGGTACCCCTCCTGAGACAGGAGGGTATCAGGTTTTCTTAAACCACATAGAAATTATAGGAAGAGAGGGAAGGAATGGATTCTGGGAGGGCAACCCATGTATTGGAGGGCAACCTATGTATTAGCTTGTCTCCTCTTAAAAAGTGCTTAATTAGTGGGAGCGTAAGCAGTAGTGTAGGATAAATATGTCTGGAGACAACTGATGTTTGAAAATGATGCTCTTATGTGGATATACTTTTAGGCAGCCCTAAACAATGAGAGTTTAAAAAAACTGTGTTTTTAATCTTTGAGAAGGTTGGTCTGTTATTAGCTGAGATTGTGCAGCATTTAAGGAAAACACGTATCTGATGGCTCAGGCTGTCCTTAAGGTGGCCGTGTATTTGAATATTTATAATGATAAAACCGATACTTTATAGCCATAGAATAGTGCTATTTGACTAACTGTTTCTCTTTTCTCTCCTTTGACAATAATGTTTGCTACCCTGTATGTCTAATGCAGTTGTTATTGAATTGATAGATATAATAGTAAACATTTATAGAAAGCTACGTATCCAGCATTGTTCCAGAGTGTCATCTGTAATCTTCACCACATTCCAGCGAAATAGGCACAACTACCCCCGATTTCCAGGCAAAGAAACTGAGGTCCCACAGTTAGTAATGGTAATGTAGGACTGCACACACACACACACACACACCTTCTGCTCTAGAGCGCTTGCCCTAACCACTGCTTTGTTCTCCATCCAGAATGATGCAATAAAAGATCTTCAGCTCATTGCTTGCATAATGTTCAGTTATTTGTTGACTTTTGTTCCCTTTGATTTTTAAAGTGTCCATCAGCAGATGACTGGATAGAGAAGATGTGTGTATATATACACATATACACAATAGAATATCACTCAGCTTATCATTTGCAACATGGCCGAACCTGGAAGGCATTAAGCTTAGTGAAATATGTCAGACAGAGAAAGACAAATACTATGTTTTCACTTATATGTGGAATCTAAAATACAAAGCAAATTAACAAATATAACAAAACGGAAACAGATTCACGGATACAGAGAACAAACTAGTGTTGCCACAAGGAGGAGTGTTGGGTGGATGGCAAAATAGGTGAAAGGGCTTAAGAGGTACACACTACCAGTTATAAAATAAGTAAGTCACAGAGTTGTAATGTACAGCACAGGGAATATAGTCAATAATATTATAATAACTTTGTATGGTACATAATCTATAGAAACCTTGAATCACTACTGTTGTGTACCTGAAACTAATATACTGTCGTAAGTCAACTATACTTCAATAAAATTAAAAATAAAATTAAATAAAACAAGTTTTTTGTGGGGCCACTCACTACGCTTCAGTAATTTACTTGAGAACAAAGAATATGGAATAGAATCACATCATGGATTTAAGCATGTTTTGATATTTGCACTAAATCATAGTAAGGTTTAACTAGATCACCATTGCCAAAGATAATAATTGTTGAGTCTTAAGTAACAAAATGTTTTGGTTGAGACCATTAGTTTCAGTGAATGAGTTCTTTGGCAAGAGGGGTCCTGACTCATTTGTGTTAAATATAGTCAACATGCGCTTTCTTACTATGAAAAGTGATTCTCCTTGACAACTTGATAATATATAAAAAAAAAAATCATTCTTTATAACCTTGATAATTGTTTGTCCCTCTTTTAGAATTAGCCAATATTTACTCTATTACCATAACACAGATACTAACAAAATAATTGACGAAATAATTTTCCCTGAAAATTTTGGGAACAAGTTGATTTTATCTCAGTTAATTCAGTCAAAGGCACTCTGAATATTGATAACACCTTTGTCACCTCATAGACACCTCTTTTGTAACTATCCAAGAATTTGGAAAAATAAATGCCGTCTTTGAAGAGGGGCAGACCACAATTGTAACTGATATTTTTACCTATTCGTCACCCTTTCCGTCTGTGTTTGCAAACCATGCCTACACACCTGTGAATCATCACCGTGTTCATACAGGAGCCTCCACTGCGGTTTCCTTGTGCTTACTGGACCTATTAACATAGATACAGTTATATTCATCTTTTTAGCTCAGATGGATAGCAACTCCCCTTTCATGGTGGAATTTATTTATTTAAATTAAAGTTTAATTTCACTTGTAGATTTGATAAAACGTTTGCTCTCTGTTGATTTAGTCTTCTAAAATGTCCAAACATTTTTATAGTTTTGCATGTCTCTCATGCATGAAAAATTGTGAATGTGTGTGTTGATTTGCTGGAAATGAGTCATGCACTGAAATCATGCAGATTCCTTTGTGTTGTTACAACCACATACGCGCTGTAAGCAGAGAAGGAAAATAGGCGGAGTTGGCCTGAAAGGAGGTGTTTTCAGCGGCAACAAGTTCTTTTAAATGTAATTGTTATGAAGGAAAAGCCTAGTTGAACACTGCGCACATTTAAAAAATATGTGCTAGACTAGTAAGACGATGTAGTATTCCTTAAACCACTTTTGATTTCTACATTTTGGAACTTGGGCAATGCTGGGATTTTTGAGATTGAAATAGAGCACACTTTTAAAGAAAGTTGTAAATTACTTTGTGACATACCTGATGACAGTTATGCAGACGTGAGGAAATATAGTGAAAGGACAGCAAAGTGTTTGGATATTTGTTGGTTAAGGGCAACTTTGCTTTAGGATTTGGGGGCAAGAATAATAAATATAGTTAATATTTATTAAGTGCTTACTGTGTACCACACGCCATTCTACAATGCAAATATAAATAAATTATTTAATCCTCTCAACAACTTCATGGGGTAAGTATGATTATCATCTCCATTTTATAGATGAAGAAATTGGGGCCCAACAAGGTTCAGTACCCTGTCCAATGTTGCATAGCTAATAAATAGCTAATCTGAGATTCAAATCCATTTCCAGGACCAATGTACTTAAGATATTATGCTATGATGTATAATTGGTGTGATGAGCACAAAAAGTATGTATGCGTGGATTTTGTCACATTTTTGTTGTGAGAAGTAAGGTAATGTATATAAAATACTTTACAATACCTGGAAAATAAAGGAGAAAGTGAGCAAATCTTAGAGCATCCCTCCCTCCTCCTAAAGATTCTTCTTTTGTTAAAATTTTTATTGGAGTATAGTTGCTTTACAATGTTGTGTTAGTTTCTACTGTACAGCAAAGGGAGTCAGCTATACGTATACATATATCCCCTCTTTTTTGGATTTCCTTCCCATTTAGGTCACCGCAGAGCACTGAGTAGAGTTCCCTGTGCTATACAGTAGGTTCTCATTAGTTACCTATTGTATACGTAGTAGTGTATATTTGTCGATCCCAATCTCCTAGTTCATCCCACTGCCCCTTCCCCCCTTGGTGTCCATACATTTGTTCTCTATGTCTGTGTCTCTATTTATGCTTTGTAAATAAGATCATCTATACCAATTTTTACAGATTCACCATATATGCATTAATATATGATATTTGTTTTTCTCTTTCTGACTTACTTCACTGTGTATGACAGTCTCTAGGTCCATCCACATCTCTACAATGACCCAAATTCATTCCTTTTTATGGCTGAGTAATATTCCATTGTATATATGTACCACATCTTCTTTATTCATTCCTCTGTTGATGTACATTTAGGTTGTTTCCATGTCCTGGCTATTGTAAATAGTGCTGCAATGAAAATTGGGGTACATGTGTCTTTTTGAATTATGGTTTTCTCTGGGTATATGTCCAGTAGTAGGATTGCTGGGTCACATGGTAGTTCTATTTTTAGATTTTTAAGGAACTCCATAGTGTTCTCCATAGTGCCTGCATCAATTTACATTCCCACCAACAGTGCAAGAGGGTTTCCTTTTCTCCACACCCTCTCCAACATTTATTGTTTGTAGATTTTGTGATGATGGCCATTCTGACCGGTGTGAGACATCTCACTGTAGTTTAGATTTGCATTTCTCTAATAATTAGTGATGTTGAGCATTTTTTCCTGTGTTCGTTGGCCATCTGTCTGTCTTCTTTGGAGAAATGTCTATTTAGGTCTTCTACCCATTTTTTGACTGGGTTGTTATATGATGGAGCAAAGGCAGCCTCTTCATTCAGTGGTGCTGGGAAAACTGGACAGCTACATGTAAAAGAATGAAATTAGAACACTCCCTAACACCATACACAAAAATAAACTCAAAATGGATTAAAGACCTAAATGTAAGACCAGACACTCTAAAACTCTTAGAGGAAAACTTAGGAAGAACACTCTTTGACATAAATCACAGCAAGATCTTTTTTGACCCACCTCCTAGAGTAATGAGAATAAAAACAAAAATAAACAAATGGAACCTAAGTAAACTTACAAGCTTTTGCACAGCAAAGGAAACCATAAACAAGACGAAAAGACAACCCTCAGAATTGGAGAAAATATTTGCAAATGAAGCAACTGACAAAGGATTAACCTCCAAAATATACAGACAGCTCATGCACCTCAATATCAAAAACACCAAACAACTCAATCCAAAAATGGGCAGAAGACCGAAGATTCTTAACGAGTTTAAGGTACTTTTGAATTGGCACTCTTCTATACTTGTTTGCCTCCAGTCTGAGTTCATAACACAGACTGGAGATAACATGGTTAGTAAATTAGGGAATGCATTGGCATTATGGACCTATTTTTGAGTTATAAAGAAACTGGATTTGGAACTCACATAGGTAATAAAAGAACACGTTTTCTCACACCCAGCACAGGGACATGTGATGACACGGTTTGAGCTCATTGATTTGGTTTCTCATTGATGATCTTAAACGTGTTGACCTTACTATTGATGGCCTAGATTCTGGTTTCCTTTCATGTGTTCTTCAGGATTTGCTCAGGAATGTTTAGATGTGATTTTGTGCATTTTGATAACCTGTTATGTTGCAATAACTATTAGATATGTATAGCTATAAAATGACTTTGTTACTGGAATTCCTACAGAAAAAATAACTGTGCTGGCCCCAAATTTTCTAGTTTCTAGCTCTCCTTTTCAATGAAAACAATTTAAAAACAATGAATTTATTTAAAAAATTATAACATGAATTCTTTGATAAGCTTTGTTCTTAGGAACACAAATAACCTGTTAATAAAGAAGAGAGTATTCCAAAGGGAGATAAAATAAAGAAGATAACTATTAAATTGATGAAAAAGGATCAAAAATATAAATCCATTTAAATGTTAAATTCATACCGATTTACAGGACATAGTTTAAGACAAACACTTCAAAACAAAATAAAGGCCAATTCCTTTTTTAATAGCAAGATACAAGTAAGAAAGGTAGCAAAATGTGTCTAAACAGAGACAGCATTTAAACTGATATGGTAGTGCAATGTATAAAGGGATCACAAGAAGAATATATGTATGTATAAGTGAATCATTTTGCTGCAGCAGAAATTAGCACAACTTGTAAATCAACTACACTTCAATAAAATAAATTTTACAAAAGGGATCACAAGAGCATTTAGTATCATAATTGGGTATCAGCTTCTCCAGTACTATGCACATACTTAATCACACAGGTCAATTACATATTAATGTCAATGGGCTATGAAGGCACAACATTGAAAAATAGAACACAATCAGCTTTTTGTTTTAGAATACAATGATAAGCTTTGTAACATTATTTAAGAGAAAAATATATGACTTAATTCAACCTAATTATACATTGTGGAGATACACACACAAACAAGTATATGTGTATTTATGTGACATAGTCCCTTTCCTCTAGCAGCATTAATACAGTTAGGAAGATAGAGACATGCATAGTAGCAGATGGTTTATTGAGATAAACATTGTCATAGAGAAACAAAATGTTCCAGTGATGTACTGGGAGTGGACAGAGATTATTTATGGGTGGGAAGGATATGGAAAAGCTATTTTGGAGTAGGTGGTTTTTGAGGTGGACTTTCAAGTAAGGGTAATTGATAAGGAGATACTTCATTATACGTAGAGAGTGCCTAAGTTTAGATAACAATTTGAGAAAAGATTTATGGACATTTCAGATGGCAGGAAATATAAGGGGGTGACTGGAGCCGTAAAGCAGTGAGATAAGTTGGTAATGGAAATATGCAAAATATTGCTGAAGACTTTAAGTACCAACTTGACTAGTTAGGAAATTATGTATGAAAATGATCATGAACAATTTACAATGTATAAAAAAATGTGGTGTTGCTAACAGGATCAGGATTCAAGATGGTAGACTGAGATATATGTGCCCACAACCCCTGCCATCTCAAATCCCATAAGATGTCAGAAGGAGATATACACACACATAAACAGTGGTCTGGAAAACGGGAGAGAGGGCCATCAGTAAACCCAGGAACTGTGAGAAATTTCTAGAAAACAGAAATACATACAACTGGACTTAATCAAAGAACAAAAACAAAAAAATACAGCTCCAGGTACTTTCAAGAAAAAACTACTGTGATTAATGAGAACATTTCAGTGAAACTCTCAGCTCAGAGGAATACATTCAAGGGGGATGGGAGGCTAATGAGCCAATCACACAGTATGTAATTAGTGACTTTACGAAATTATATAGATATTACACAAACCGCATTTAAGACATTGAATTGATAGACAAGGTTGCCCACTCTCACCACTATTATTCAACATAGTTTTGGAAGTCCAAGCCACAGCAATCAGAGAAGAAAAAAAAAGGGAATCCAAATTGGAAAAGAAGTAAAACTGTCACTGTTTACAGATGATATACTATACATAGAAAATCCTAAAGATGCTACAATAAAACTACTAGAGCTCATCAATGAATTCAGTAAAGTTGTAGGATACAAAATTAATACACAGAAATCTGCATTTCTGTACACTAACAATTAAAGATCAGAAAGAGAAATTAAAGAAACAATCCAATTCACCATCACATCAAAAAGAATAAAATACCTAGGAATAAACCTACCTAAGGGGGCAAAAGACAACCACTCGCAAGAGGGAAGAGATATGGGAACATATGTATATGTATATGTATAACTGATTCACTTTGTTATAAAGCAGAAACTAACACACCATTGTAAAACAATTATACTCCAATAAAGATGTTAAAAAAAAAAGAAAATTGTAGAATACAATATGGAAATTAAAAATATGTCAGGATTACCATTGTAAGAAGCGTAATAAGATGTGTAACTTTCAAATAACTAAAGGAAGAGCTTGCCCTCTATGGATATAAAAATCTATTATGTAAGTGTAATAATTAGATCACTGTTATATGATATTAGTGTAAGAAAAGACAAAGCAAAGAGTAGTGCAGAATCTATCCAGGAATTGAGTCATACACACATGCGTATTTTTTTTTAATAGTTAGTATTTATTAAGAACAACTTTTGCTTCATATACATGATCTCATTTAATCTTAGAACAACCTTCAAAGGGAGGAATTATTGTCTCCATTTTACAAATGAGGATATTGAGGCTTAATTCAGGAATTAACTTGTCAGAGTTTCAGTAGGACTGCGATAAATGCATATGAAAACAATGAACTAGAATGAGCTATTTGATAAATGGTCAATTGTCTTGCCATTTGGAAATAAATAAAATAGTATGATATCTCAAATTGTTAACAGTATTGGCCTCTGATGAGATAATTGGAATAAGAGAAGCTCAAAAAAAAACTTCTACTTTTCAAAAATAGATATTTTGGATGATTTTTATAAAACCATATTCAGACGTTACTTAAAAATTTTAAAGGAAAAATAAGGCACAATGTTTGAGTGAGCAACATCTTTAAACTCATCACTCATAACCAAACTAAAGTTTGCTGTTTCCTACTAGGAGCAGAATACAGCCTTGAAAATCAGAATAAAAATATTGCGCTTTATAAATCAGCAGGGTTCAAGTCTGTATAGTCTTATGTTGAGAAATGGTATTGAAAATATATTTATTTTTGTAGAGTTCAAATATTGTATTTCAATTTGAAATTATAATTTTCACCTTCTCTACTTGGCTATGAAAATTTGTAATTTAAAAGTTTTCCCATAAATACCTAACTCGATCCCACTGCAAAGTATGTTCTTGTAATCCTTAAATTGCATTGCTCCTCTGTGTAGCTCAGTGGCTCATACATTAGGTAAATATTATGAGTAGAAATATAGTATAATCGTCTGAGAGAATTAAATACTAGGTCTAACTCTTCACTTTAGCCATTGCTTTGACTTTGAGCAAACTGCTTTAACCTCATTTTTTTCTTCTGTAAGATGGGGATAAAATTATCTATCTCATAGGATTGTTTTTTGAAATGATGAAATGAAAATACTCAGTGCCAGTACTTTGCACATACTGAATATTCAACAAACGTTAGGTACTATTCCTGGAAAAGGATTATCCAGTAAATTTTTCAAACCTGGACCAGGAAGTTTACGAGTCTTCTATGTCCAGATTGTATAAGACCTTACATTTACGCCAATCTCCCAGAGAACATGAGCTTGATATTACTTCACCTCTATTGGAAGATGTTAAAAGGTAGATCCAGTGTACAAAATGACAAGCTGTTTCCAATCCACTTGATTGTGCTCCACATTGTCCTAGTATTCTGTAGCTATACTGCTTGTCCCAATCTTGGGTCTCATCACCTTTGCTAGGATTGACAGCACGCAGTGAGCTACCCAGGAATGGTGCTAAGGTTATGCCTTTTTAAGACATCAAGAAGTGGCATCCAGAGCTTTGAAGTAAATCCTCTGAAAGAGCAATTTCTTCTCTGCTCTGTTGCATCAATGACTACACCTCCTTACCGACGGCCGCTGGTGATGGCTGCTACTATGCTAGTAAAATTCTCTGCAGATACTGACCTTAGGGGAGCTGTGACACTAAAATAACAGGAGTTTAGTTGATTTATTATACAGAGGAGATAAACAACTGGTTGACTCTTTGACTCATTAGCAGATTCTTTTTGTGTGAAAGTTGTATTGTGTCCCATCTGGACATCGACTCAGGGTAATAATGTTCAAGCCCTTTATGGTCAAAAGCACCCTGGAGAATATAGCAGCAGGACAGTGCAGTCAAAATGCATGGACCATGTGTAGCAGTCCGTGTTCTAGACCTGACTACTTCAAATTGTTCGCTGAGTAAGCCTGTTTATTTTTTTCATTACTTCAATATATTTATTTTACTTTTTGCCATTTATTGCTTTTTTAGTGTGGTAAAACATAACAGAACCTACTATTTTAACCATTTTTAAGTGTGCAGTTCAGTGGCATCAGGTACATTCACATTGCTGTGCAAACATCACCACCATCCACCTCCGGAACTTTCTCAACTTCCCAAACTGAAACTGTGCCCATCAAACAAAAGCTCTCCATTCCTCCCTCCCACCAGCTCCTGGCAACCACCCTTCTGCTTTCTGTCTCTATGCAACTTGACTACTTTAGGTTCACCATATAAGTGGAATCATACAATATTTGTCCTTTTGTGCCTGGCTTATTTCACTTAAAATAATGTCTTCAGGTTTCATCCATGGTGTAGCATGTGTCAGAATTTCCTTCCGTCTGAGGCTGAATAATATTCCATCGTATGTATATAACACATTTTGCTTTATTCATTCATCCATTGATGGCCACTGGAGTTGCTTTCACCTTTTTGCTATTGTGAATAATGCTATGAACATTGGATTCACAAATATCTATTTGAGTCCCTGCTTTCCGTTCTTTTAGGTACATACCCAGTCATGGGATTGCTGGGTCATATCGTAATTCTATATTTAATTTTTTGTGGAATTGCCATACTGTTTTGCACAGAGGCTGCACCATTTTACATTGCTTCAGTTTAAATCTGTATCTACGTAGAGTACCTGTGTCAGGTAAAAAATGATGTAGAATTACTCATAACCTCTAAACACTTATATTTTAAGTATTAACTCTATTGAGATCCCAAATGTACAGGAAAGTGTTTATACTGTATAATTGAGGGGTATTGGGGAGGTGTAATTATGTAAATGCTGGAAAGTATACTAAAATGGATTAGATGCTGAATAAAATGTAACCTTTTCTTGATAGATTAAGGCCAACATAATATTACATATTTATGACCTTAAATCTCTAAGAGAAGAAGGATTTTGATTCTCAGTGGTACCCCCAGTGCCCAAAGTTATTGCTCAAAAACATTTGCAGAGTGAGTGAATAAAGAAAAGGTGTCTAAACTATACTTAACACTTCGACCTATTTTGCCTTATCTAATTTGTCATGGCTTTGGCAATCGTAGAAACATTCTTGGGTGTCTCTGTCTCTGTCTCTGTCTGTCTTTCTCTCTCTCACACACACGCACACGTTGACTTTTAAATGTTAGCACTGAGCAACGTTCAGACCAATAATTTGAGCAAGGTACCCTTTCTTTACTCAGTGGGTAAAGTCAGAAAAAGAGTTTGTAAAGCCTTTGGTGCAGAACAGGATTTTCTCTCCACATCAGTTTTCGATGATATCTGTGATCAAAGAGACATATGCTGTTCGTATGCTTCCTCTGTACTTCAGAACTGGCTGTGACCTGGAGGGTGTACGAGTGCCCTTATGTGGTTGCCTAGAAACTTTGGCTGCACAAGTGTCAACTTTCTTTCATGGCTCTAAGGGAGAAGGAGCCTCGCAGAGAGCTCTAGACTTTGTAGAGAGGGAAAAAAAGGTCCTTGTGTGTTTTAAAACAAGTGTCTCACCAGGAGATAATGGTTGAGCTGTGGGTTATAAATGATACATTTTGTTCTTTTCGTCTTGCTGATGGCACAAGGGAAAAAAAAAGTTCATCTCTCGCTTATCAAAATACTGTGACATTTCTTCTTCCACAGGAAAATTTTCAATCACAACCTTCTGGAGGAACCGACACCAAATTTAACAATTGTAAAGCTCTGCAGTGTCTCACTAAAACCCATGTTTGACCTCTATTCTTTTATGTACCTCACACAAAATAAAACACACCGAGATCCTCATAAAATTTGCTATAATTTCCTACTTCATTTCTTTAGAGCACATTTGCTACTGTGGATGCAAGGGGTCTTTGTTTGGTTCTTTTTCCAAATTTTTAATATTTTGTGTTGCCCTCAGCACAGTTACCTCTAAACTATCAGTTTCATTAGATCTGTCAGCTTTGAAGAAGACAAGCTTCACAAAATTTCCTTGAAAATGAATGTATTTTTGAAAGATGTTTAGAAATATGTTAAAGATGAAAGGACCTTTCTGTGCCAGTCACCTCATGAGTATGTCATGAATATTAATTTTTAATTAAAATCCTATGTCCATTTAGGTTTAGTTATTTGTCAGGAGAGGATTTTGCTTTCCAAGCTGCATGTTCCACGAGTGGTGAATTGGTCAATATAAGATCAATAGGAATGATGATTGTGTAACTCAGTTTTCAAATACAGAGTACTAGGTGGTTAGGTGGTATGATTCTCATGTCCTTACTGAGATTAAATTGATTTTGTAATTTTTACAAAAATAAGCATAGCATATAGAATTTAATATCCCTGAGCTACAATAGATCTGTTATAGGAAACATATGCCCCAGTTATCTGAAGGACGAACTGATACAGTGCAGTGCCCAGACAAAGGGCTTTTCAGAAAGCTAACAGTTGGGTGAGCCTACAGCCACGGTAGTTGACTTATAGATGAAGTAACACCTAAAGTAATCAAGGCCTAAAGTTTGAATGATTGTCCATTTACAAATTTTAATATGTGGACGTATTTTTATCAGCCTGTTTGGCCTGATAAGCGCTCAATAAATGTGAAATGAATGATCCCCACAGAGGTATAAAGTGTATCCATGTAGGTGACCTCTATTTTTTACAGTGATCGAATATTTCCTGATACATCAATTCATTATATTTTTACAGAAAATCGAGATGATAGTGCCGTTTTTTCAACTTCAGACTTTTTACAACAGTTAGCTGAATTGACATTTTGCCTTTTTATAGGGATAAATTCTTCCCCTTTCTCTTGAAAGCCTTCTCACCCATGTCCTGATGTCCTTTGCTCTTCAAAACATTCAGAATTAATATATGTACTTAATTCATCAAAAACCTTATATCTAATGCTAACGAATCTTGATGCAGGTATTAAAACCCAAGAAAAAACAAGGACATAAAATAAAAATTTGGATTCATTCACACTGCTGAAAGGGTCTGCCTGAATGTACAAAAATGGGCATATTAGAATGGGGTAGAGTTGTTTTTTTTTTTTAAGTTGTACAGTGGAACATATAAATCAGCGCTGAACCAGTGATTGAGTCTTATGAAAGGGGGCTGACCTAGGGTTTGTTAATGCCCTCTATTACTTTTAAAGTGTTATAGGCTTGTAAGAGTGGGATTGTAGAGATCAAGAGGTGGTTCTTAGATTTATGCTGAACTTTAAGACCTTGTTATTCAAAGTGTTCCAGCATCAGCATCACCTAGGAGCTTGTGTCAGAAATCGAGTCTTAGGACTCCTATGCTGACTGAAGCAGGATCTGCACTTTAAAAAGATACAGCCTGAGTTCGACCGTGAACAATGTGTGGCACCGCAAACCAGAATTAGAATTATGTCTTTATTTTAGAGCTTTGAAGGATCTTAAAAATCAGCTAATCCAACTCCTTTATTTTCTAGTTTCATGGCTTTAGGAGATGTTTGTTCGGTACTTGCTATACGTAAGGTCTTTAAACTCCATGTTGTGTTTAAGAGGGTAGATAGGACATGGTTCTTGCTCTGGAGGTCTCTTCAGAGGGGAGATGGAATGTAAACTAGTAGGTGGAACACAGTGTATGGACTGCTCTTCTACAATAAATGCAGAGAGCCCTGGAGGAAGGCTCTGAGCCTGGATGGGAGAATCAAGGAGGCCTTCCCAGGGACAGTTGCTTTGGGTTTTGAAAGATGATTGAGTTTTTCCAGTGGCTCTGGGTTGACCCCAGAAATTCTGCATTTCTAACAGACTGATGGGGCTATGAAGGAAACTTATAGCTACAGCTTTGCATAACAAGTGCCGCAGACTGGATGGCTTAAACAGATGTTTATTTTCTCACAATTCTGGATGCTAGAAGTCTGAGATCACAGTGTCAGCAGGTTTGATCTTTTTTGAGGCTTCTCTCCTTGGCTTATAGATATCCGTCTTCCGGTGTCTTTACATGGCCTTTCCTCTGGGTGTGTCTTTATCCTAAACTCCTCTTCTTATAAGGACACCAGTCATATTGGATTAGGGTCCACCCACAAGACCTCATTTTATCTTAATTAGCTTAAAGGCCCTATCTCTAACAACAGTCACATTTTGAGGTAATGTGGATCAGGATTTCAATATCTGAATTTCAACATTTTGAACATTGAATTTGAACAACTCAGACCATAGCACCAGGGAAATTTTGAGCATAAGTTTGCCATCAAATATTTCTATAAATTTATTTACATGATTATTATAATTACTATATATTCCCAAGCTGAAATCAAATTACTGAGTTTCAAAGTTAATTACCAGTATACCAAGTAACACTGCATACTTTGCTTCTTAGTGAATGCAACCCAGGCATCCTAATTCACCGTCAGCTGCTATGTGCACTTTTAACAAGAGAACACCAGCAATTTTTTCTTTTGGGGTTCCTTGAACTCACCACTCAGTCAGGGCTAAGTTAACACATCCACTCAGGAAGAACCAGTTCATCAAATAAAATGAAAACAGAGCATGAAGATCAGCTCAGGGGCTTCCCTGGTGGCGCAGTGGTTGAGAGTCCGCCTGCCGATGCAGGGTACACGGGTTCGTGCCACGGTCCGGGAAGATCCTCCATGCTGCGGAGCGGCTGGGCCCGTGAGCCATGGCCGCTGAGCCTGCGCATCCAGAGCCTGTGCTCCGCAACGGGAGAGGCCACAACAGTGAGAGGCCCGCGTACCGCAAAAAAAAAAAAAAAAAAAAAAAAAGATCGCTCAGTTTATGGAGAAAACCTGCCACCTTGATTTTAGCCCCTATATTTATGAACGTATTTGGATAAAAATTTTGAAAAGATGAAATTCATGACCATATGGTGCCTATCCAAATTCTTAAATATTATTAAAAGTCAGGCTGTCATGTTAACGAATATATTTTAATTCACAAGATAATTGCAGTCTTTGGCACTTGCTATAAAGGAGGCATGTCAGTAACTGTTTGCCCACAGTGGAAAACTCTCTATAACTTTCTCAAAGCTATTATTATCTTAGGGAACCAGCAATACCATATTTTCACAGTCCTTACCAAATCTCATAATCCTTGGTGGATTAGCTTTATGACAGTCTGATGTTCTGTCACATAGTTTTGTTTTGGATCTTTTGCCATAAGTTGTGGTTAGTTCATCAGTTAGCGTAGGCTGCCATAGCAAAGTACCATAGACTAGGTGGCTTAAACAGCAGAAATTTATTTTCTCGCAGTTCTAGAGGCTGGAATTCTATCAGGGCGCCAGCACTGTGGGGTTCTGGCGAAAACCCTCTTCCTGGCTTGTAGATGGCCTCCTCAGTGCATGTGTGCAGAGAGAGGGAGAGGGAGAGTTGAGAGAGAGCTAGTGAGCTCTGGTTTTTCTTCCTCCTCTTATAAGGACACCAGTCCTATTCGATTAGGGCCCTACCCTTATGACCTCATTTAACTTTAATTATCTCTGAAAGACTCTATCCCCAGATACAGTCGCATTGGGGGTAGGGCTTAAACATATGAATTTTAGGGGGACACAGTTCAGTCCATAGCAACCAGTAACCATTGATTGAGACACTAGTAAATGTGAGATGCTGTACTAGGCCCTGAGCTCTACAATATGGAAGATACAAATCCAGGCGGCAAGCAAGCCTGACATGTTGGACTAATATTCAAATATGATGGTTATATGAAATTTTATATGAAGATTATATATGACATTTCATACGTTATATGAAATTTTATTTAAATTCACTATGATTGTTCAGTATAGTTATTTTTTTTAATATTTGGCTCAAACTCCTTTAAAAAATAACCATTTTGAAGAAATTCAGCTCTTACAATAGTAAAGGTCTGAATTAGGAAGAAGATGACTACAAAAGCTACTTCTGTGTTCCAGTGATATGAGTTACTGAGATAACAGCAAGAAGGTTGGTTAAGTAGTATTGTTTGAGCTGACTCATACTTTATGTCATTTATTTCCCTCTTGTATTAATTTCACAGGGGAGCTGTAACAAAGTACCACAAATTGGGTAACTTAAAACAACAGAAATTTACTTTCTCACGGTACTGATGACCAGTCATCTGAAATCAAGGTGTTTGGGGTCATGCTTCCTCTGAAATCTGTAAGAGAATCCTTCCTTGCCTTTTCCTAGCTTCTGGTGCCTTGCTAGAAATCTTTGAGGTTCCTAGGCTTGTAGATACATTACTCCAATCTTTGCCTTTATCTTCACATGGCATTCTTCTTGTGTGTGTCTCTCTTCCCATCTTCTTATAAGAATACCAGTCATATTGGATGAGGGGTACACCATATTCCAGCATTAGTATTTCAGCATATCTTATTTTTTGGAGGGGCCAGTTCAACCTATAGCACCTCTGAAAGTGAAAATACTTTAAGAATCAATTTTGAAAGTGGGAAAATCTTTTGCTTTACAAAAATATGCAGAATATAATAACTACCCAATTTCCAAACTCTTGCTAAAGATGCCTAGGTAAAAATTGTCAAAATATTGACGGTTTAAATAAAAATAAAATTCCAAAGAACTTTTCTGCTGCTGTGGTGGGTCACAAAAATATCCAAGTAAATGACTATTTCTGTTGTTAATCTCTAAATAACATTTGTATTCTATACAATGTAATTGTGAAGAAAAAGTTGTCTACAGAAAGAATGCCTGGTTTTATATATTCCATAAGTTAAATGAATTTTTAAAAGCCAAACTTACAAATATCTCTAGATATTCTTGTCACAGATTCAGTATTGAATCACTTTTATAAAACACCTGTTTCCACCATAAAGTTGTAATATAGAATGTCAGATGTGAACCCGACAAATTCGAGTGTTATTGATTTTTGAATTTTACTGCCCTAGTCACAAGACATGATTCTCGTTATTGCAGTAGTGTTGGTTTATAACCTTATGTTAATTTCATGTGTACGTAATTATAATTTGACTTCCGTATACACTACAGTATCATGCTCATCACCGAAAGTCTAGCATCTGTCAGTCACCACACGAATGACCCTTTTAACTCATTTCACCCTCCTCCTGCCCCCCCTTCCCCTCTGGTCACCACCGATCTGTTCTTGCTACCTGTGTATTTGTTTTTGTTTTGTTTTGTTTGTTCACTTATTTTGTTTATCTTCCACATATGAGTGAAATCATACGGTATTTGTCCTTCTCCACCTGACTTATTTCACTTAGCGTAATGCCTTCAAGTTCCATCCCTGTTGTTGAAAATGGCAAGATTTCATTTTATATGGCTGAGTAGTATTCCATTGTGTCTCTGTGTGTGTGTGTGTGTGTGTGTGTGTGT
>NW_020174375.1:2669724-2718842 GCF_003031525.2 Neophocaena asiaeorientalis asiaeorientalis | reverse complement strand
TATATATATATATATATATATATATATATATATATCTCACACCTTTATCCATTCATTTGTTGATTGGCACTTAGGTTTTTTTCTGTATCTTAGCTATTGTAAATAATGTACAATGAACATAGAGGTGCATCTATCTCTTTGAATTAGTGTTTTCATGTTCTTCAGATAAATACCCAGAAGTGGTATAGCTGTATCACATGGTAGTTCTATTCTTAATTTTTTGCAGAATCTCCATACTGTTTTCCATATGGTGATTCCCACCAAAAGAGTATGAGGGCTCCCTTTTTTTCACATTTTCCCAACACCTGCTATTTCTTGTCTTTTTGGTAATGATATGTCATTGTAGTTTTGATTTGTATTTCTCTTATAATTAGTGATGTTGAACATCTTTTCATGTGCCTGTTGGCAATTTGTATGTCTTCTTTGGAAAAATGTCCAGTCAGATCCTCTGCCCATTTTTTTTTTTTTTTTTTTTTTTGCAGTACGGGGGCTTCTCACCATTATGGCCTCTCGCGTTACGGAGCACAGGCTCCAGACACGCAGGCTCAGCAGCCATGGCTCACGGGCGCAGCCGCTCTGTGCCTCTGCCCATTTTTTAATTGGGTAGTTTGTTTTCTTTGTTGTTGAGTTGGTGAGTTCTTTATGTATTTTGGATATTAACCCTTTATTGGATATATGATTTGCAAATATCTTCTCCCATTTGCTAGGTTGTCTTTTTTGTTTTGTTGATGGTTTCCTTCACTCTTCAGAAGCTTTTCAGTTTAATGTAGTCCCATTTGTTTATTTTTGCTTTTGTTTCTCTTTCCTGAGGAGACAGATCCAAAAAGCTATTGCTAAGATCAATGTCAAATAGCTTACTGCCTATATTTTCTTCTAGAAGTTTTATGGTTTCAGGACAGGACATGATTCTTGATTCTTCTAAAGGAAATTATTGTTTAAAAAGCTAATGGAAATATTAAAATTTTTCTTTCAATGTGGTAATATTTTCCCTGAGGTTATTGCCAAGAATGCCTACTTGCATACATAATTCTTTTGCTCAACTTTCTTGTGGAATAAAAAGGATACAATAGGGCTTCCCTGGTCCCCGCTAAAAGAAAAAAAAAAAAAAAAAAAAAAAAGGATACAATAACATTGACAAGTTCTTGTTGACAAACTGTAGTGATTGGGCATTTTATATCTCTGTTACATAACTGTGCTTGTGGAATGATGTAATTTGGGGGCTTGTATTGCTTACTCTGCTGGGTATAATTCTTACTCATTATGGCAGGTTTATGGGAGTGATGGAAGAAACTAGAAAATAAGAGTGATCACCAGTGGCATTAAATATCTGTGACAGAAAGAGACATAGGATGTAACTAAAATCCCAATATTGGAAGATTGGTTTGTGAACTGAGAGGGGAGGAATGTCTGTAATACTGCATCAGTATTCAGAACCATAACTTTTTTATCATAAATTCTTGTAAGTCTCTGGAAAATTGAAGAATGTCTAGAATTAACAAATATGATTCATGTGTAGGAGGACTAAATGAGCTCTGAATGTATTTGAACTATATATATTTGAATAATATGAGCTTTGTATCATATTTATATGACACAAACAAAACCATTTAAAAAATTCTCGTATGAAATATAGGTAACCTGACACTACTTTCCGTAAGTACCACTGAAGTAAAGAAGACCATAAAAATAGTATTTGTATTTGTCTTATAACTCTCATAAACATAGTTTAATCAGACTGGCCCCAAAATGGACAATTTTAAAAGAGAAGATGTTTATAGGTTTTGGTGAAAGCTGTGACAGTGTAGACAGGCATCCCTCCAGGTGGTCAAGATATACTTCAAAGTTCATAAGGGCTAACCAAAGAGATAAAATACGAAACTTCTTTTCCAGCTGCTGATTGATAAGGAATGTGACTTCTTAGGCAATCTTCAGAAAAAAATTAAAAGGCTTCTTGTGTATTTAGAGGAAGTCTATACAAAGAAAACATATAACATATTCCCAGAGAATTTGGAAGCTGTATTACACCAGTTACCATCATAATTTGTCATAAGATCAGCAGAACAGAGAAACTAATATATTAATCTTGTAGACAACTCTTAAGTGTTACTCCCTAAACTCCCTAAGCCTGTATTTGTTTCCGCTTTTCCCTCTCTTCTCTCCCTCTTTTTCCTCTCTCTTTTACTTCCTTCCTCTTTCATTCTTCCTCCCTCCCTCCCTCCCTCCCTCTCTCTCTCTCTCTCTTTCTTTCTTTCGTTTTCTTTCTTTCTTTCTCTCTCTTCTTCCCTCCCTTCCTTTCTTCCCTTTCTTTCCTTCCTCCCTTCCCAACAAGAAGGTAAGTTCTATAAGAGGAGGAAAGTTTTCTCTGAGGGAATGACTTGAGGATGAATAGGAGTTAATTGTTCAAAGAGAGAGAGAAGAATATTCAGGCAGAAGTGACAGCCTATGTATGCATTGTCCCTAGTACATACAAGCGGCTCAATGTGAAAAAGTGTGGCTGAAACACAGAGAACAAGAGAACAGGGGAATGGCCAAACCATTTAATCATTTAAGAGATGTTAAACATTTTGCCTTTGTCTTTTTTTCTTTTTAACATCTTTATTGGAGTATAATTGCTTTACAATGGTGTGTTAGTTTCTGCTTTATAACAAAGTGAATCAGTTATACATATACATATATCCCCATATCCCTTCCCTCTTGCATCTCCCTCCCTCCCACCCTCCCTATCCCACCCTTCTAGCTGGTCACAAAGCAAGGAGCTGATCTCCCTGTGCTGTGTGGCTGCTTCCCACCAGCTAACTATTTTACATTTGGTAGTGTATATATGTCCATACCACTCTCACTTTGTCCCAGCTTACACTTCCCCCTCCCCCGTCCTCAGGTCCATTCTCTAGTAGGTCTGCGTCTTTATTCCCATCTTGTCCCTAGGTTCTTTGTGACCATTTTTATAAAATTCCATATATATGTGTTAGCATACAGTATTTGTTTTTCTCTTTCTGACTTACTTCACTCTGTATGACAGACTCTAGGTCCATCCACCTCACTACAAATAACTCAATTTCATTTCTTTTTATGGCTGAGTAATATTCCATTGTATATATGTGCCACACCTTCTTTATCCATTCATCTGTTGATGGACACTTAGGTTGCTTCCATGTCCTGGCTATTATAAATAGAGCTGCAGTGAACATTGTGGTACATGACTCTTTGAATTTTGGTTTTCTCAGGGTATATACCCAGTAGTAGGATTTCTGGGTCGTATGGTAGTTCTATTTTTAGTTTTTTAAGGAACCTCCATGCCTTTGTCTTAAGAGCAGTGGGAAGACATTAATTTTTTTGAGCAAGAGGCGCTGGAGGAAAAGATAATGTTTACAGTTTGAAAGTGATTGCTTTGGCCATAGTATGGGGCACAGGATAAAGGGAGTCAGGAGTATGCCTTCTTCCAAATGACCAAAGGAAGATGTGTCTATAGTAACAGCAAGTTTTCAGAGATTAGTAACATTGAGATCATAAGATGGCATTCTCCTAATACATGGCATATCTCCTAAGACACGGCATTTGGCACTTATAATTTTCCCCACTATGTTCAAATAAGGTCTTGAATCAAACACGAAGGCGTATCATTGGGGAATAAATAGACTGGAAATTCCAAGTGGCTTTGCCATTGGCCTCCTTCCCATTAAATAAATAACTACTTTACATTATGATCCAGATGTCCATAGAAGCTTCATAATTCTTAAAGACAGTCTGTTTCCCAAGTAACTTTTGTGTTTCTATGTAGAAACCACAGTTGTGGGTTGGTTTTTTTTTTTAATTAGTGTATGCCACTTGAGGTAGTCCTATTTCTTGCACATCTTTTATGAGCCAGTGATTCAGAAGTTAGTCCTAATCTTGAATGAGTAGAGTGACAACCACAATTAAACAGATAGGATTGCATATCAGCAGAGAAGACTGTTAAGGAAATGTTTCAAAAACTTACTCCTATATTGCATGTAATAAACAGGATTTCAACATGTACTCCATCACACAAATGGAGTATTTTGTTTGCTTTGGAAACAAACTGACCTTTGTATTACAGTCTACAGTTTGGATTCTCTGGAAAGTAATCCTTTGCTTTGATTTTTCTGGGCTTCTTTTCAGCATTTCAAAGAAATTGTAAAGTCAAACTCAGGCCTAGAAAGACTGAGGTTTTCTGGAAATTACAGTGTCTATATTCACCTGATTATTTTAGCCTCTCAGCTCACTTCAGACGTTCAGCCCTGGAGGGAGAGTTTAGCTCTGTCTGCTTTCTGATTAGAGTCATTTATAAGCATGTTACATGGGATACTGGAGATTTATGTTCTGGACTTCAGGTTTCACAGATGACCACACTGTGACATTATTTTTAACCCTTTATGACTGTTTGTTTTCAAAATTTGGAATTTGATTTTACTTTTCATCTGTTCGTTATTTTTATTCAACGTGGCTTTGCACAGTTTTATGAAAATTCTAATTAGAGATGAGAACTTGTCTGCTCAGACAATAGGTCCTGACAGAAACCTCTGAATTCTAGAGAGAGTTATTGAATATTTCAAAGTTTTAATGAGCTGTAGATTTGGCTAAAACAAAGATGCGGTTTGAAATTGTATGAGGTTTAAAAAAAATTCTACATAGTAATAGACCTTGAATAAATTATGTATTAGTTAGCCCTGAGTTCTAAAAGAATAAAATGTAACTCAACTTCTAAAGTCACCAGGTCATATTGGGAACATTGCCATTTAAATTTTACTATTTAATAATGAATGTGGTCTGTTTTAATATTTGTTAACTTTCTCCATACCACCAGTTTCTTTAGTCTCAAGGTATTATTACTGGTAGTCTATGTCTGATTATCTTAAAAGGAGAGAAGAGTTGTTTATAAGTCTTGATGTGCTTTGCCAAGTTTCTTTTCTCCCTCCTGTCTCCTTTCTATTTTTCATGGTTTACTGTGGAATCTTATCTGGGTTTTTTGGGGTTTTTTTTTTTTTTTTAATGCTATACTCCTCAAGTTGAAGGTCAGGGGGCCTTTCATAATGTTCAGTAAAGAAAACAGATTTCTGTTAGGAACTACTTTTATTTGCACCAAGATAATGGGGGCTTTGTCCATGTTACAAACAATGAAAATTCCTCGAGATGATTCGAAAGACATATTTATGAACACAAGACACATTGTTGGCTTCTAGTGCTGTTTTCAGTTTTGAACGCTGAATAAGATAGCCAGAGGATCACATACCTTTAGTATGATTAGTGCTAGGGAGACTCATATTAAAACATGGGGGCAGTCAGGGAAGAATGGGTGTCAGAAAAGAAGAATGATAGGACCAAGGCTCCCTTTTGGAAGCTGTGGGAGAGCTTTGGAATGCATCCAATCAAATGGGCATTTCAAAGCCGTCAAATCAAAAGTCTGCTCCAGTTAAAGCATCTTCCCTTGAGCTATAATGTATCATTTGTAGATATTTCTCTTACTACCTTGTGATTATTGTATTCCATAGATTCAGATATTGGGTTACTGCTATATATTCTTTTTTTTTAACATCTTTATTGGAGTGTAATTGCTTTACAATGGTGTGTTAGTTTCTGCTTCATAACAAAGTGAATCAGCTATACATATACATATATCCCCATATCTCCTCCCTCTTGCGTCTCCCTCCCACCCTCCCTATCCCACCCCTCTAGGTGGTATCATAAGGGTAGTAGTGATTTTCAAAGCTTCTTTAGTTGCTATTCCTTTTGCTAAATTGGATCCTCATAATCATGGCCCAATACTTGTTCTATTATAGTCATAAAAATTTTAAGTTGAAAATCTACCACAGTCTCATTTCTTAAGATGGTAAAATATTGTGGGTAAATTCTTATTATGGTTGATCCAATGATGCCAGAGGTAATTCTGATTTTTTTTTTTAACTTCTCTCAAAATACTTGTTACCAATTCTTCCTTTGTTTAGGTGCAGACTACCAAACCAGACTACGGAAGTGTGTGATCTTTGTTAGTAACTCCAGCTCTCAAATGAGGAATGAATTGTTAATCTCCCTGGTAGAAAGTTAAAGTCAAGATAGCCTCATTGAAATCTTATATCTGGTATAGGCTCTGTGTTGACAACAAATATTTGCAAATGAACGAGGTATCCCTTGCTAATTTAAAAACCAGACATAGGATAGATTCTTAATGATTTTGAGAATGATATTGAATACACATCCCTTAATAAGGAAGGGAGTGGTGTGGTATACTCTGCAGGCATTCATTCGAAGTCCAGACAATGCCCAGGACAAGTTCTCTTTCAGCCTTTGCTTCTCCATTTGTAAAATGGGTATGATAATACTCACCTTATAAGATTATTTTGAGGATGAAAGGAACTATATCCCTAAGATACCTAAAAAACCCTTGATAAATGGTAGCCTGGCTTCATCTCTTCCTGACTCCTTTACTTCAATGAAAGGAAAAACATTCCTATTCCAAAATGATAGGTTTTATTTACTCTGGATGGAAGATGTTATATTTGGGACATGCTATTATCATATCTTTGGAAGAATCTCATAGACCTTTTCACTTTTCAGCAGTTTAATATTATATTTCAATTGATAAATGCTGTCTATCTCAGAGAGGCCAGGAGACACTGGAGACTGTCACTAACAAAAAGTTCAAAACTTCATCTGTGACTCTATTCATTATTTTTACAAGTATTTTTAGAATTCCAAGGTCATTGTTCTTTTTTTAGCTGTTAAAAAATATAGCTTCATTTTGAATTAAAGCAATGAGACGGTTTATATTTTCTTCTGCCGCTTGCACCTTTTGTTTATAAGTCCATTCCAGGAATATTTTCCTATCCCAAAGGGATAGCTTGGGACGCCTGAACAGCTCAGTAAAATTATGAGCTCACTGTCAAATATTTATTACTCACAAAATGTTTGTATTCTGTTCAGTAGTGACAGCTAAATTATATTTCGTCGAGGCACCATAAATGGTTTCACATTATGGTTTACATACTTCGGTTGATTTTATGAAAAGCCTTAATTTGATCCTAAAAGAGGGATGGTGACACATGAAATTGCTAAATGCAGACACATTGGAGAACTATCAGTGGCGGAGACTCCCTGTTCTTCCATATAAACACCAGGACCACCCACATATGGAAATTTGTTCAGAGTAAACATAGGAGTGACTTTCTGAATGTTTTCTGCTATAGACATTTTAATACACTGCATATTTGGAAACACAGCTTCGTCGCAGTGACTACACATTGAGGAAAAGAGTAAGGCCTGGCCTGAGAAGTATTTATTGTCTACAGGACAATTTTTATGTGTAGTCATGACTATGATAGATAGTAAATGAACCCGTAAAACTGACCTTCAACAATTTACATGCACCTTTGTGAGCTAAAGAGCCTTGGATTTATTATACACCTCTTTTATTGCAAAACTATAATTGTATTGGTGTAGGAGAGAATCACAAGACCTTAACACAAAGTTGTCTAACATCAGCCGGGCAGACCATGGGATATTTGTATCATTTCACAAATGTTAAACCCCTGAAGTGTACCTGGAAGAATATGTAGATCTTCACCCTTTCTTGGTTATCCAATTATTTATTTTATTATTCATTCATATTTTCCCTGCCTGCCCAAAGAAGTTGGACTTTATTCAACTTTAAAAAGCAGATTATTTGCATAGCTTATTATTTTAATATTCTCAGAAATATTATTTATCAAATCTAGTTTTCCTCAATATTGTTTTTAAATTTCACTTTGGATCTTTGTATCCAGATTCTTTGCTCCTTTTTCACTCTCACTTTCTCAGTCTCTCTTTCTCCATCTCTCCCTCTGTCTCTGTCTTCTTCTCCGTTTCTGTTTATCTCAGTTTCTCTCCATCTGTCTGTCTGTCTCTGTGCTTCCCAATTTTATTTCAAGATGAAAAACTGTTTTACATGGTATAATTTTTTATATAAAAATAATTTAGTAATCAGTTTTAACCGGAGATTTGAGGAGGACTCAAATATATTCAGAGGGAGAGACGGAGAAAGAAGATATTTAGCATGCAGAATTCATTTTTACAAGTACCTCAATGCAGGCTCTACTGCTTGAGCAAGGTTTTGTGAACATGGTCAAATTACTTAATCTCACAGCCTCAGCCTGTTCATCTACCAAATGGAAGTTACATGCTTCATATAGTTTTTATAACAGTTAAATGAGATAATCCAGGAAAGGCAGGTAGCTTAGTACATGGCACATAGTAGGCACTGCAAGGTGTTAGTTATGATATATGATAAATTTGTAATAGTAATAACATTTGTTTTATAATCAATACACTATGTTAAAGTTACTAAAAGCTAGTTAAATGAAGCTTTTTAAATGTAAGTTAATAGATTTAATCCTCCCCTAAAAATTTAGTTGGGAGACCTTGCTTTAAAATACTTCTTCCATTTAAAAGAAGCTATGTAGCATGCATTTTAATGTTTAAGTGTAAAAAGCAGTCACCGCATGTCAAAGAATTATTTTCAACAGACCGCATTCTCATCCCTTTTGTAGATCTTTTATATGAAATTTCCTAACACCACAAAGAAGAAATATGAACATATGGTTGGAAGTAAGAAATCAGCAACAAGGTCCCACATTCAGAAAATTACAGCTGGAAGCTTTTTTCCCTTTGCTTATATTTTATCAAGATATTTAACTGGAAAATATGTTTCTGAACGTCGAATTTGTTTTTTACACTATGCATTATTTTCATCTCAATGCCACTACATGACGTTGAAATAGTTTTCTGTGGCTGCCAGTTTTGGTAGTTTTACTATTGCATACTGACCTGTAAGTTCAAACTTCTCCAAAGTTAAAACATGAACCCACGTGTCAAAATTAGGCATCTGGTGCTTATTTGTAAAGCAGTGGAGTGGGGGAAATCTCCTGTATTAACTCTACTCTGAGGAACCTATACAACATTTTAATATTATTCCTGATATAGTATTCTTTTTGAAGTACGTGCTTTATGTTAGGCCTTGTCATTGCATATTATACTATTTAATTATTACAAGGATCTCATATGATAGGTATTATTTCCCTCATTTTGATAAATAAGGGCTCTGGATTTCAGTTTAACTATTCTATCACACAGTTGTTAAGTAGCAAGGCTGGAATTCAAACGTATGTCCATCTGACTTCAAAACACATTTTCTTTCAACTCCACCATGCTGTGCCTGTACTTTTAAGTGAAAATATCATGAATATCCTGGATCAAAGAAGGATCTTTATATTGCAAGAAACACTCGACTTATTGAACAGAGTTTCAGATGAACATACCCATTTAAATGCATTTACATCTTGCTTAAAGGCAATACTTTCCAAGGAAACTGAAAATAAGCAATTAGATTTAATTCACTTGTAGGTGTACACCTAAGGCCATACCGACACCAGCCAAATAAATGGAGATTTTAGTATCTTTCACCAGGGAGCAGTAATATCTGTGTTGCCATTTTAGAAAATGTATAACCTTACAATATATTTCCATTTAAAACAGTGTAGCAGATTAAATCCATTTTGGCAGTGTATTTCTCATTTTTCACTGTTTTACTGCAGTATCGTAATGACTTTATCTGACTCACTATAGCATCTGAATCCCACAAAAAGGAACAGATGAGAAAATGGCCATCAAATGCCATTTAAATTACCTGCATTTTGAAGAAATTGCTAATGTTTTATAAATGTGTAAAACTATTTTTCCAAAAGCAAACCAATATTTGAAGATTAATAATGAGTATTATTGATAAGTCTTTCTGTACGTTGGGAAATTAGTAATGTGTTAGTATTTCAAAATTAGTATTTTGAAAAAAATCAAAAATTACTTTTTCCAGACTCAGAAGGAGTAAAACCAGATTCCAAAAAAAGGAATATTGGGGTGGGATAGGGAGGGTGGGAGGGAAGGAGATGCAAGAGGGAAGAGATATGGGGACGTGTGTATATGTATAACTGATTCACTTTGTTATAAAGCAGAAACTGACACACCGTTGTGAAGCAATTACACTCTAATAAAGATGTTAAAAAATAAAAAAAAAGTTTTTAATTAAAAAAATAAAGAAAACAAAAAAGGAATACTTTGTTATTTATACAATAAACAATTCTTATATGACAAATATTTTCTGACAGCTGTTGTGATCAATTTTTATTTATTGATAGTGAGTTATAAATATTATAGTTGAAGTTCTACAAATCAGCAATAAATATTAAAAAGAGAAATTTCATATTGTTCATTTTCAGTTCTTCAGTTATCAATTAAATATGTGAATATTCAGGTGATTTCTCTCCTTACAATTGTATAAAGCCTGGGTAGATAGATTTTATATTTGCTTCAGCTGCAGATTATTTTTTCTATAATGGGATGGGTTAAATCTATTTGGTTGACTTTGTTTTCAATAATTAGTATTTTAAAAGCTTTCAAGGTCATAAATCCATATTTTAGCTGAAATTTTTACTGAGATAATTATAGATTCGCATGTAGTTGTAAGAAAGAATTCAGAGAGATCTCTTGTACAATTTTCCCAGTTTTCTCCAGTGGTAACAATTTACAAAACTTTTGTGTATCATCGCCACCAGGATGTTGACATTGACAACCCACCTACCTTATTCTGATTTCTTCAGTTTTACTTGTACTTGTCTGTGAGTATGTGTGTTGAATCTACACATATATTTTTTAGAACTAGAAGTGTTCTCAGAAAGTCAGATAGTTCATTAGGCTGTTTCTACTGTCCAAAAAAATGTTTACTGGCTAGTGATCTATTGAAATCCATAATTAAAGCCAATAAAAGATCTTGGTGATGTTAGTAGATTATTTGTTTAGTTTCATTTGCATTTCCATGATTAGAAGTTAAATAAGAACCTCCTGCATTAAAACCCTCTGAAGAATTTACCTCCATTTTCTTTGAAGAGAGGGGAAACACAGTTCCCCCAGTGTGCCTCCCCCATGGATTAAAAGAGTACATTGTTACACAATAAATTTAGCAGCCGAGGGGAACTTTATCGTATGACTCTCCCTGACTCATCAGATTATATATTCATAATAAATTCATCAATCTCTCTCTTTTTAAAATCATTTTTATATGTATGTATCTGGAAGAAATTAAACCTATTAACGGAGTACAAAAGAAGGAATCTTTGTTTTCTAATCTTTAAGGGATGCATCCTTTCCTTCATTTATACTTTCATGTTCATCTTATCCTGTATAATTGAAGCGACTCTATATACTTTTGCAAATAGTCTCTTCATACTCTCTCTTCCATCCCTCTCTCCCTTCCTTCCTTCCTTCTTCTGTGTATTCAAACAATATTTATGAAATCCTTAAATCCTCACATTAGTCAGACATACACATGCACGTGCTACACTATGGTAGGTACTCTGCTGGATTTGGTGCAAAGGAAGAAGGGACAGTGTGAATAATTCTACCTAGAAGTGGCTGCTTATCAAAAGACGTTCTGGAGGACCGCCTGTACATGTCCATTTTGGTACTCTACACAATATTTCCATGAGTCACAAAACCAGGACCTTCAGGTTTCTCAAATAGTAAAATTCTGAAATAAAATAGCATGTTCCAAAATATATTTCTTAATTATAGAAGTAGAGAAACCTGAAGGGTCTGAACTATTAAGGAGGATAATCAGTCCTAACATGCATATTAGGGTATTTATAAAAGAAATGAAGTTCTGTCGTTTTCATTTCATACATAGCATGTATTTATGACTAACAATATTCTAAGTGAGGTCAAGAGGGGATCACCATGATTTGTAATTGGAGTCTTCTTTCACCCTGCCCTAATGATGCTGTCCTCTTCTTTTCTTGTAATTGCGTTGTTTGTATGTAAATTAATTTCTTTTAAGTGCTTTAGAATTTATTCTATTAAGTGGTCTCATTTCAAGTCTTGTTTATATTATTCTTTTGCTTCTAGCTCCTGTTTCAAATTTTAGGTCTGGTCCTGCCAGCTTGATTATAATTCCATATAATGAAGCTGAAACTAAAAACGTTCTGCTCTAATTTCATGTTCTGGAAAAAAGGAGGTATAATGACTCATATGGTCATGATTAAATATAAAGGTAGAAGTGTTTGCTTTATTGTAGACACAAGTTGGGTTTGAAGTATTGATTTAATGATCTTCAGTTGAGCAAAGTTATTTAAGGAAAGTGATACCCAAAATGCACGATAATTATAGGGCCATACACAAAAGTGTTGCTCATTGCATGTTTGTTCAGCAAATGAATCAAAAAATGAATTGGTTAGGACTAAATGCTACGTGCTTGTCCCATGGCTTGCTTACGGAACCATGATCTTTCCTGGCCTACGTGGGTTAGTAATAAGTAATGGTTAAATACAGTCATTGTGTAGTAACCTTGATTCTTTCATACTTTGTTGGCTTTGAAAATTCAAAAGAATAAGTTAATAATGTATTTAAAAATACTGTTTTTTCTTGGAAATATGCTTTACTTAGGTGTAATATCCTTGGTTTGGAAGCTCAAATTGTTGATCAGAATGGCCAAAAATAATGATGATAGTAGTCATAATAATAAATCTGCATTT
Organism: Neophocaena asiaeorientalis asiaeorientalis; assembly: GCF_003031525.2. NCBI lineage: Eukaryota > Metazoa > Chordata > Mammalia > Artiodactyla > Phocoenidae > Neophocaena > Neophocaena asiaeorientalis. Next base: position 2,706,276 of record NW_020174375.1, on the reverse strand, counting down.
TCACAAGATTCTGGCAGAGGAAAAATTTTTGATTTTGATAAAGAGAGATATGTAAGTGTGAGGGATTATAGTAATGCAATATTTTTGAAGGACTTTTGGAGGGAGTATCCGTTTATATTTGGAATACTGACATTTTTCAGGATTGCTCTGACTTTCATGTAATTGTCCATTATACATGTAATCACTGTTATTCAATATAGCAGTGTTTGTTAGGGACTCCTCTTTCTTCCCAGTAGCCATCTCTCATGTAGTGGATGACCATAGCTATTCTTTAATCTTGATCAACTTCTCTCCCCACCTGCTGTAACTCATTTAATTGCAACAGTTTGAGTAAAAATGTTCTATTGAGTTAAAAAGAAAAAGAAGGTAATATGTAGATCTACCCTAAATAATTAGAAAAAATAAAGACCAATATTCTCAAAAAAAGATAATGATAACTAATAAAAATGCTTTTACTTTCACTTTCAAGTGGTTTACCATGGACATCAGTTTATTTCTCAGTTGCTCCTCTTAAGTTTGTTTTGATAGTGAGACCATTAGGTAAAGAACTCAATGTAAACACTCAATAAATATTACAAATGTATCCTGATAATTTTGTAATTGAGAACATTTGAGGAGGGAAATGAAAAAATCTAATGATGGACAGACAGTAAGGTAGGGTAAATATTTTCCATTGTTTTAAATATGTTCAATTTTTTTCATGAAGATATAAGCATATTTCTTATTTTCTCCTGTCTGGAATTCTATATTGTCAGGATAATATCAGTGGAGCACTTAATCCTGGTTATCTAGAAATGGAATGGGTGCCTCACCTTTGATGTTAAACTTCACAGCTACATACCTCAGCCTGGCTTAGCTACGAAATAAAAAAGAATACCAGTGTGGGGTTACTGTGGACTGAAGCTCTCCATTACCTCCAGGGGCTGCTCCTGTCATCTTTTAGATCTTTTATGCCTCCCACTTTTCTTCATCTGGAATGAAAATGGTTCTGGGTGGAAGTAATTAAGATTATCAAGCAAGTCTGCATATTGAATGCCAGTAGTTTTTATCCAAATACCTCATTTTCCTACTCAATTTAAAAATACTAAGATAAAATTTATAACATTTACTGAACACTTTCTGTGTAACAGACATGGTATTGAGTCTTTCACCTTTTTGTTCTCATGTTCAAACAAACTTACGAGGAACAATTAGGAAATTAAATTGATACCCGTGGGAAATAACAGCAAGTCAGTGGGTACACCAAGAATACAAGCTGGTGCTCAAAATAATCAGTAAATTTTTTTCTCATATTATCTGAATTATTGAATCCCAAGAGTGCATATAATCTCTATTCTCTAATGATTTATGAAGTTATTGTAAGAATTTGTTATATCTAATTTAATAATGTCCCATTGGCCATCTCCTTATTATCTATATATGTAATTATTTCCCAGTATGCTCATAAAAGTGTCATGGTTTCCTGTTTTTGGTCAGATTCATCATATAAGAAAAATCAAAACTGTGGTATACTCATGCATTCAGTGGGGGAGAAAATATTATGGATTATTATTACAAATTGAAAGTAAAGTGCTTAAGCCTATGCTCTTAGCAATGGAAAATCATTACTTTGACTCTAGTTAACACATGTGCTTAATTATTTCCATAGTTCAATCTCTATTATATTTTAACTCTATTCCAGATAACTAATATTTAAGATGGATAATATAAAGAAACCAGAATGGATCTACAGAATACCATTTATTATCTATGGTTGTAATTAAATTAGAGAAACTAGAGAGAAAATCAGACATAACATGTATTTGATAGCTTAGTGCAAATTATCTTTACATTTATATCCATCTTTTTTTAAAAAAATAGCCTTTTTGAATATGTCACCAACGTTTTATACATATTTGATGGATATACATTATCCCAAACACACTTTCTAGCTTCTAATATTTATTTACAAAAGCTCTTGGTATTTATAGACAACATCTATTCATTTGTGTGATAGAGTTTTACAAATATCCTTTAAATTTAATACATTTTTGACTATGTGAGTATTCTGATATGTAGTCATCAAATAATAATAATGATGTAAAATCTAGAATTTTTTAAAAAAGAAAAGCAGTTGACTTCTTGCACCAAATATATAGTTCAGATAATTGTGGTTACTTCCGGGCACCTGATTCTGGTATCAAGAAGCACACCATTAGTTCTGGATGTGCTCATCTGTTAGAGAATACAGATCTTCCTTGACTTACGTACAATGGGGTTACATCCCCATAAACCCATCAAAAGTTGAAAATTTGTAAGTCAAAAATGCATCTAATACACAATGCCATAGCTTAACCCTGCCTACCTTAAATGTGCTCTGAACACTTACATTAGCCTACAGTTGGACAAAATCATCTTTCCCAAAACTATTTTATAATGAAGTGCTGAATATCTCATGTAATTTATTGAATACAGTACTAAAGTGAAGTGGTTGTATGGGTACAGAATGGTTGCTTACCCTCAAGATCGCGTGGCTGACTGGGAGCTATAGCTCGCGGCCCATAGCTAGCCTGGGAAAAGATCAAAATTCGAAGCATGGTTTCTGCTGAGTGCATTTTGCTTTCGCATCATCGTAAAGTGAAAAATCCTAACTTGATCCATCGTAAGTTGGTGACCATACTTCACCTCGTCTCTCAAGTGACCTGTCAAGGAACAAGTGATGAAAAGTGTCCCTTCTACCTTTAGTCACTGTAAACTGTGGTAGATACATACATTTATAGAGAAGATACACTTATAGATGAGCTCACCTCTCTGATCTTTAGTGCTTGAAATGATAGCTTCTAGTATTGTTATCTCAGTTTCAGGAGTTTATGTGAAATTATCAAAAAAGAGTGAAGTAAAATTTTCTAATATTGAAAATATTTTATAAGAAAAGGCTAGTGTTGTTTAAGATGAAGGCATATTACAAGATCTATTCCAACAATTTTAAGAAATGTCATTTTGTCTAAAATTAACCCATTTGCAATATTGAACAGCAGAAACTTTTACCATCAGTTACGATTTCTATGGTCTTAAAACTGTTTTTTACAACAAATTCCAGTCATTTGTTTCTTCCGATTTGGCAGTAATTTTAACTCAAGGCAACACTTTCTAGTTCATTGAACCTCTGCCTTGCAAGCAGTTTTATTTGTAACATAACAAGTGTGTTTAAATGCTCATGTTGGTATTGTATCGTGTTCATTTTTGAAATAAATTATTTCTGATCTATTAAAAGAAAAAGATGGTTTATACTGTCTTTTGCCAGCTTTCACTCCTCTGAGATGTCATTCCTGATCTGAGTTGACTTAGGAGACTTCTCTTCTTGCTGGTCAAATTTTATCTCTTGCCTTTATCAAAAACTTCATATGTTGGGTGATAATTACCTCATGATCATCAGAATAAGTCACATAAGGAAAAGATCTACATAAGATTCATGTTTATATCTCAAGTAACCAGCATTGCACCTAACATTATGTGTTCAACAAATAATTTTGAATGAGTAAATACTTATTTAAATAAAGTTCAGTTGAGTGTGGTTTTATGAATAAAAATAGTCCTGGGAGCTTCCCTGGTGGCGCAGTGGTTGAGAGTCCGCCTGCCGATGCAGGGGACACGGGTTCGTGCCCCGGTCCGGGAAGATCCCACATGCCGCGGAGCGGCTAGGCCTGGGAGCCGTGGCCGCTGAGCCTGTGCGTCCGGAGCCTGTGCTCCGCAATGGGGAGAGGCCACAACAGTGAGAGGCCCGCGTAACGCAAAAAAAAAAAAAGAAAAAAGAAAAATAGTCCTGGATTTGAATAATTGCAGAAGTTTAATACTTGGTGAGCTCTTGGGCCATGCTCCAAATGAGCATATGTAAAGCTTCCTATCAGAGGTCACGCCACAGACATGATGTTTTCAGAGGCAGTTGCTTCTATGTGAAGAAAAGGATCAAACCTTAGTTCTGCACAGCAATCTCTGAGTTTATGGAAACTACACTCATGAGTAATAATGTCAGCCAGCCAGCCTACCTGCCTGCCTGCTTTCTTTCCTGCCTCTCTCCCTTGCTTCCTTTCTTCCTTCTTCCAGATCTGGCATTTCTATATACCACATTCATGTTGGAAAGGGAAAGATCCAGGGAAAGGAGAGAGGAATTGAAGAGAAGAAGAATATATACATGTATATATAACACATACCTACTTAACCCACTGAGTTTGTTAAATGTGTGACATAGGAATATTTTACAAGTTAGGCACTGTGAAAGCACCAGATTTTCTAGTTTGCAATCACTGTGTACAATTTCACATGAGAAAGTTCTCTTTGGAGAAAATGCTATCAACCAAATAAAAAGGTGGGAAATCGTTTGGAATGTTCAAAATGCCTTTTATACTTTGTATATTTAGAAAAGCTTATATTATTTCTTATGCTAGTAATGACATGATATATTTAATCAGACTTTCCATTTTTAAATTTTAGTTTATTTAGTAACTGAACACTTTCTCTGAAGAGTGATCATCAGGGGTTGTCATGAATGGGGGAGGGGTGGGGGGCATTCCGCTGTTTTAAAACCATGTATCTTTGATTTCTTCTCTCTGAAATTTTTGGGACAGAAATGTAAACGTTTATTGTGAACTCTGATAATCAAACAATAATTTTGCCACTCTTCCCCCTGTAACACTCTCCCAGTGTCTTGTTTGCTTAATCTTTTCTACCACCTTGCCTCTTTCGAAACTCGCCCTGTGGCCCCATCCTTCAGGCACTCACATTCTGCTTTCCAAATTGACTGGCCGCTAATCTTACAGATGAATCCACTCTAATGGCTGCTGATATGATACTGGGGCTTGAGGTCAATCCTTCCACATAGTTAAGTTGTTAAAAGTTTTTAAAAGGGGCAGTCTGATAAAGTGAAATGAACACAAGAGGGTCAGAAAACTGGGTTTGGAGTCCTAGTCTCACTACTAATTTTGTAACTTAAATAGTTATTGATACTTTAGCTTTTAGTTCCAGCCCAATGAATAGGATGATAAATGGTAAAATAATAATAATAATAATAATAATGCCTACACTGTCTGAGAACTTCTTATTAAAGTGTGTGTTATAAAGTGAAAGAGTATTATGAATATACAAAAGTGATCGTTTCTTGGAAACAATAGTTTAACCCAAAACAGTGAACACACACACACACACACGTTTATATTTTTTGCAACACTACCAGGTAAAAGCATTGTTGGGTAATCTAGAAAGTTCCATGTACAGAGATAATAAATACATACAAATCACTATTATAAGGAAGAAAACGGTAAAAAAAAAAATATTAGCGCTAAAATCAAATACTCTAGGAGTACAAAGGGAGAGATCACCTCTGAATTTCTGGCAAGGAGAGGCTACATGAATCAGGGGAATGTTCCTTAGGAGATGACAGACAGACTTCAAAAGATGGTAGGGTTTAAACATAACACTAATGATGGGTATTTCAAGTAATATACCAGAGAGGTAACACCTTCACAACACAGAAAGATCAACTATATACAGCTCCCCAAAAGCCAGAGTGTCAACGAGGCTGCTTTTGGCAAGATTACTCTGGTCAGTTATGTGTAACTTAAGAATATATACAACTGTGAAGATATACAAGCATTAATAAAAGACTCCAGAATTACGAATAAATGACTGCAGCTTGCTCGATCTTTAGGAATTACATTTTTGGAAGTATTTTCTGAAGCTAAAAATATCTTCAGCAATGAGTTCAAACTTTAGAAATAAAAACTTTGTGCCAGTATTATAGCCTACATATTAAATCTTTCTGTAGACTAAAGACATTTTCAAAATAGATAAATATATACATATATTGTATTTATTGAAGAATCCATACAGTTAGAGAATTAAGTGGCTGATATAGTCGATGCTTTAATGTTTAGTGTGCAGGACTTATTCTCGCCAATTTGGGGACCCATGTCAAGGTTTCATAAAACACTTCAATATTATATGTGATGCCCTGACAATAGTGTTAAGTGTGAACTCGAGTATCTTAGGATCTATATTCATTGGTAACATATTAAATTTTTCTTCTCTTTATCGTTCTGTTTTCCACTTATTTTTAAAAACTCTTAAAAAATGATACTTGTTCTTTGGATAAAATTTTTAAAATCTATAATGGAATATCATTTTTAGACCAGTCTTCTGCAGTCTTCTGTCTTCGACTGAGAGTACTCTACAGTGCACTGTTACTTCCCTGGATTAGATTAAAGGGTTTCAAAGTAATGCTGTAGCTGTCCCCATGTTATTTGTCAAGTCATTCTGCCATCCTTTGGTTCTCTGATATCACGACCTAAAAAGTGAACTCCCCACTCCCACGTGGAGCTTCACATAGATCTTCCTTCTAGGCAAAACTCATCCTAATCACAACTGATGCTTAAGAAAGTTTACCTGTTAAAGCTTGTCAGTACATTTTCTTTCATCTCCATCTATACCATCTCACAATGTTAAAAGCATGACTATATCTGTGTTGATAGGAGTCAAGCTGAAAAAATACCTCATAAGGCAGCGGTCTTTAAATATCAACAGTGGCTTGTGAAAAGTTCCATTGTGTGCCAAATATAATATCTTCTTCTAAATTAATAAATGTGGACTTCCCTTGTGGCACAGTGGTTAAGAATCCGCCTGCCAGTGTAAGGGACACGGGTTCAAGCCCTGAGCCGGGGAGATCCCACGTGTTGCGGAACAGCTAAGCCCACGAGCCGAAACTACTGACGCCTGCGCTCTAGAGCCCGTGCTCCGCGACAAGAGAAGCCACCTCAATGAGAAGCCCGCACACCACAATGAAGAGTAGCCCCCGCTCGCCGCAACTAGAGAAAGCCCATGCGCAGCAACGAAGACCCAACATCGCCAATAAAAAAATAAATAAATGTAACTATGAGAAAGCATGCAATTTTAACAGACAAAAGTAAATGTTGCCTAAAATCTAGAACCTTAAGTATCAACGAGGTCTATTGATGTTCTGTATTAAATGTTCTTTAAAAGCCATTCCTTGCTGCTTTTTCATGGAACAGGAGCTTATGGTTGATTTTTACCCAGAGTTTCTCCTTTAGAGTTTGTCCTCCTGGAGAGAACAAGCCTTCTCTGACCAGGACTCTGCAGGCCCTGACCCTTCGATGGACCTCCTGCCGGCAGAGACTTTTGGCTGTTGCGCCCCCACTGCTGTTTCCTGTGTTTGCTTACCCAGACCTCTCACATCCATGGTATTCCTGCCTACCTGTACCTCCCAAAGCATATCCTCCCTCCATGTCTCAAGATTTGAATCAGGAAGTGCTGTTGGGTCAGCCTGTGACAAGGAGTGGTGTCTGGAAGGTCAGGGAGGGTTTCTGGCAGCAAAGAAGTATACTGTCGGGCTTCCCTGGTGGCGCAGTGGTCGAGAAGCCCACCTGCCGATTCAGGGGACACGGGTTCGTGCCCCAGTCCGGGAAGATCCCATATGCCGCGGAGCGGCTGGGCCCGTGAGCCACGGCCGCCGAGCCTGCGCGTCTGGAGCCTGTGCTCCGCAACGGGAGAGGCCACAGCAGTGAGAGGCCCGTGTACCGCAAACAACAACAACAAAGAAGTATATTGTCCAAGTTTCTTGAGCAAAAGGGTGCTGGCTCCCCTCTTCCTTCCAGCAGCTGAAAAGTGTCCAGAAACTACAGCTCCCCCTTCCAGCGACTTTTCCAAACATTTGCAACAGCTAGTCACACCCCAGGTGAATAGTATCCGACACCTGGGATGAGCCGAGTTTTTGTTCATATAAGTAGACATAGAACAAAGGGCAAAATATGGCTCCCAATCTTGAACACGGTCTCTGTATGTAAAACTTATTTTGTATGTGAATATGCAGGTAGAGGTTTTTTATTTATTTCAGGTCATAGTTTTGTTTTTAAAAACATCTTGAATTTTCTACTTTATTACCAATAATATTACTACCTAAAACAACATTTTCTCTCTCTATTTAAAGATGATAATTTGTAGGTTTCAATGGGTCTTAGGATAGAAAGAATATTTAGACGTATAATAGCCTCAGAATTAACCCTTAAGGTCAGCCAGAATAATAAAAGTTTCCTGAGTTTGTAATACATGCCAGTATTTGGTAGCGTATGCATGTCAATTTGCTTCTTAACGCTGTACACATTGATTTCTATGACTTTTTAGAAACTATAGCCGAAGGGTGTGTTTTGTATTCTTAAGAAATGCAGTGAATTAACTTTGCTAGATTTTAGACAATTCCAGTGTCTTGTTTTAGGTTTTAGGTACTGAATGCATTGCATGAAAAGGGAATGATTCTATTTTGCCACCACCATTATGTTATCTTTTCCAGTGCAATTACAAGCTAATTCAGGGCTCTTTGTGTTACACTAACAGCTTCTGATTTCGCTGCTGTTACCCAGTACCTCTTCATGCACTTTTAATACCATCTGCAGTGCCCCCAGCACTTACCTGAGGTGAGCATTTTTCTCTAAGTAGAGACTCATCTTTGGCAAATCATTAATGGAACATCAAAAAGATCCCATCTGTTAGAGTTACATATGGCTAAGATCAGAATTATCAAATATCTCGTTTTTTTCTTTATTCTTTTTTTTTTTTTTTCTTTTTTTCCTTTCTTATCCACACAATAAATGTAGTTGTCAGCAGGATAAGTTCATGCACCGGATAAGGTCACAATTTCATTTCATGACAACTTCCAACAGTAAGAACTTACAAGGTTCGATTTATTAAAGAGTCAGAAGGGATAAGATCACTGCATGGCCAGCCTGATTTATCAGGGCTCTACTGGAGTACTTGAATAGGGAATGTCGTATTTCAAGTTTATGTTCAAAACTGTAGTTTAGTGTGTGTGATGACTGTATGACTCAAAAATTGAGAAGGAAAATTAGAAAAGGTATCCCTATAAGGCGATTTGTAGCTACTAACCAAGAACTATCATTTCCGGTGCCAAACCATGCTTTGAGATGGGTCAACAGAGTGTTATATAAATGACACTATTTGTCTTAGAATGCAGACGAAACATGCTGTTATTAATGCCTGAGGAAACACACATAGTGGCAAGACTGCAGTTTGGCTGTAAAGATAATCAGCAGTTAAATGATCATCTAACCCTCTTATGTATCTGGCAGGCAGCTGTCAAATGGTTAAACCATAAAATAGCAAGAGCTCTGCCATACTTCAGCCACCTTGGCTGACTTTGAAAATGTTTTGAGATTTTTAGAATCTTTGAGTGCTTTTTGAACTCAGCATGACTTCGGAGCTGTCCATGTTTGATACCATGATGTATAATGTTTTCCAACCATGAAGAAAATATAAATATGGGTTCTGACGCTATAGCCTTCTGCTGTAGTAAGACCTGATAAACATTATGAGCTAATTCATGTGGTCTGCTTTAAAATTTGGTTATGTATTTAAAACCACGCTCAAACCAATCCAAAGTTTATTTTCAGCAAATGAAATAGGGTCTTCTTTCATCTCATTTACGTGCAACCATGTCCTTCTATGAAATCTGAGCCTGGAGTTAAGGGATGTTCTGTAAATACCATATACATTTATGCCATCGACTTAATGCTGAATTCAGTTGAAGCATGATTGCTGATAATTATGCTAAAAGGCCCACATCTTGTCTGTTCCCCTTTGGTATGCTACAGTTTTCATATACTTTGCTCTCTAATGAGGCATCAAAAGGACTCTATTAAAAAGAAACAAGACAATGACTTGATAGCACCTTCAATGAAAAAAGATTTGAGGGTATCTCCCTTGATTTTAAGTATTTGTTTCCACCAGTAAATTTCTTTTATTTGGACAAAAAAAGTAGGCTGATATCTTAAAAGCTGCAGTGTGTTTGGTAGTGATTTCTTACTCAGGGCTTTTTTTTTAAGTGACGCTATCATAAGTCTTTGAGTAATCGCAGACTTTTAAAAGTATACATTATCAAGAAGATAAGAGAAACAGCCCTCAGCACTAACAATATTATCTTTTACCAAAATTGATTAGTCCATCCAATGTGTCTCAAATATTTTGTGTGAACTTACCCAGCATGTTAAAAATATGAATTGGGCAGAAAAGAAAACTTCTTCATCCTGCTCCATGTTTCATAGATGAGGTAATATAGTTAATGCAATAAAATGTTGAACAAATGAAATGTATGATTGTTGTAATACAAAGAGAAGACACGTATTAAGACAACTTTTTTTTGTCTTTAAAATCAACTTTAACTGTACTACAGTTAAGTCTGTGAACTTACGAAAATCCTTATGCAATCAACGATGTTCAATTTGTATTTTGCACTTACCACATGTCACAAACTATATTAATTACCATAGAATAAACAGAAATAAAAAAATGCACCTGTAGTTCAAGATGTTGAGGTGAAAGAAGGTATCAAGGAGAAACCACTAGGGAATCATTAAATGCAAAACTGCATGGACTATAAATGTTATGGGAGAATTAGGGAAGGAGAACTCAGTTTGTTCCGGAGTTCAGAGTTGTTTGGTGAAAGAGAATACCTTGGAGTTTGATCTCGCAACATTAATAGGGTTTATCAGGGCAGCCAGGAGGATGGTGTGTCTGCCAGGTAGCAGCAGCAACAATTCTCAGAAAAGTGTGGGAGTTAAACTGGAGATGAGGAGGAAAGTGCCATAAGGAAGAGTTTCTTGACTGGAAAGAAGAAGAAGAAATTCTGGAGAGCAGAACAGGCAGTCAGGCACATGCTGTGGAGCAACTCTGCGGTGGTATTAGGATTCAGGCATAGATGTTCAAGTTGGGATGGTCAAAAGGAAGCTAGTGAAGGGACTTGCACAAATGAATGACAAGATGAAAGTGGAGTTTTTAATATGTTTATCCTGGCAGGAATTTGGAGCCCAAATTCCTGAGTTGAGGCTGATTGGTCCTCTACATCTGAGTTGGGAAAAACTGGGAAATGCTGATAAGAGAGGTAAATCCAGGAGATATTTAAAAGGACGTTAAAAGTCAAGGTACGGAGAGTATTTTGGATAGAGGTGTTAAAGAAGGAATGTGACCACAGACCCTGAATAGTTAGATGTGATGGTGGAAGTACGTGGACATGCTCTTAGAATGCTTCAGTGTCTTTGTGGTGAAATAGTAATCTTTGTGGTGAAATAGTAAATGTTCATTAGGTACTTTGCTTATGTTATCTGAGTGAATCCTCACAGCAGCCATATGAGGAAGATATTGTAATTCCTATTTGGTTTGAAGAAACTGAAGTTGAGAGGGTTAAGGGACTTGCTCAGGATCACATGACTTGTTCCACTTACTTTTCTCCAATTCGATTTTGAATCTGTGTGCTGGCCTCCCATTCTAGAACTTTGCATTCACTCCAGACACCCATGGTCTCCATCTCATCAAAAGGAATTTTCCCAGTCCTTTTCTTACTTTTGTAAATGTTCAGGTTACTTGATTGATCCCTCCTCCTTTAAATTCCTGATCGATCCATCGGATGCCATGGTACCACGTCCAGTTTATGCTCTCTTTTCTATTTTCTCACACTTCTCTTAAATATTCTGTGCCTACTCCTCCATCCCTCTGCTTTTTGAAAATCCTTGGAACTCTATCCTAGATCTTTTTATTTTATCATGTTATACTCTCTCCTAGATCAAAAATTCTATGACTTTTACCATATACAAGCTGGTTTTAATTAATAAATAAATGCCAACATTTATCACTCTAGCTAAGACCTTGCTTCTGGCCACAGGCTTGTACCTATCCACCCCAAATCTCCTCCTGCCTTGCTTACAAAGCCACTTTGACCTCAATATTTCCAAGCTATAACTCCTTATCCTTAAATCTTCTTTTTTCGGTGTACCCTATCTCAATAGGTACATGACCATTGGCCCATTTGCCCAAGCCAGATATAAGAAGATCATTGCTGGACCTAAAATCTAAATAATCACTAAGTTCTATGACTTCTACTTACCAAGCCTTATGGATTACATTTCCTCAGATTTATCCAGAACCCAAGCTTGTTTTGTTAGTTGCTTTATGCCTGGGTGTATGTAACCCACTATCTGGTATTTAGTAGTTACCCAATAGATATTAGTAGAATAAATGAATGAATAAACTAATGAATGGATTCAGAAAAGAATGAGTAAACAAATCAAATGAGAATGGAGTTTGCTTTCTGATTTTGAAATCTCTGATCTTTTCCAGCCAAACATTCTTTTTATGATAAGCTAGTTCTAGGACCTGGGTCTTTGATCCAGCATCTCAGTGTTCTTTCTACCTCTCATAATATATCGTATCTGGGGAAAGAAAATCATGGTGTCACGGACACCTTATCAAGTAGCAAGAGAGTGCAAACTCCTCTTTAACAATGACAGACCAAAGACTTAGAAAAGACATCACCTACTCATGGCCATTCGGCTGGCTATTTGATAGAGGGACTAAAATTTCATCTTAATTTTGTGCAATAATGTTTCCTCTATTTCATGACACTTATTAATCTTTGAAAAAATTTAAAAATATTATACTCTTAAGCAACATGTATGTTAAATGAAATATAATTTCTGTTTATACAATATCTTATTTCTCTTGCTATCAGTAAACTATGTAGTCTTGGTAGTGTATAAATGCTATTTGCAATGTGCTTATAGTTTTCTATAAAGCTGCTCTGAATAAATGGATATTTTAATTTAATTGTTTCAGCAACAGAAAAGATTTCCCCAAACCTCAGAATAACATCTGACATCTTGATAAGCAAGAAAGGAGACTGAAGTTTGCCTGTTTGTCTAATAAAGTTGAAAAGATTGACTTGAGAGCTTGAACAGTTACTGGACTTTCCATTATGTCCATCTTTAAGAGCTCGTAAAACTATTTTTGGCCTGCTTAAAATTTTAATGCACAAAGACACCTCCAAAACTTTGGAGATATTTGGGTATCACTTCATGATCTGCCCTAAGTTTGCAGTTCTTAATCCATTAAAAGACAGACCTGGGCTTCCCTGGTGATGCAGTGGTTGAGAGTCCGCCTGCCGAAGCAGGGGACACGGGTTCGTGCCCGGGTCCAGGAGGATCCCACATGCCGCGGAGCGGCTGGGCCCGTGAGCCATGACCGCTGAGCCTGCACGTCCGGAGCCTGTGCTCCGCAACGGGAGAGGCCACAACAGTGAGAGGCCCACATACCGCAAAAAAAAAAAAAAAAAAAGACAGAACTGCTTGTAAATCCACAGGTATAGATAAGAAGTCACTGTTTGACTGAGTCTGAACCCTTTTCAAATGAAAAATGTCAGTGGCAGAAAGAGAGGATTAATTACATTTTTAAAGGGTTTTCAAAGATTTTCATGATTCCTCTGGTATCACTTGAAATGTGACATGACTAGTTTCTTTTTTTTTTTAATGTATAAAAACAAGCAAATTATTTGGGCATCATTTTTATGTAGAAAAGAACATTTTAAACTAGTGTTTAGCTGAAGGGTTGAAATGTATTTTATCTTTAGAGGGTAAATTGTAAAGAAATTGTTTAAAATGTAAGCATGAATGAAAAATAAGAACTATCAGATAGAAATTAAAGTTTCTTTTCAAATAGAAAAATTATCCCAAATTTTTAAATAACTGCATTATCAATATGAAAATGCATACATACGTTAAGAGATATTTCCCACTGAGCCGTATTTGACATCATAACAGGTTGTTGGCTATGCTCTATCTTTGAGGATTTTCTATACAAGTCTCTGATTCTAATGCATTAATCAAAAAGATCATATGAGGATAGGGCTTCCCTGGTGGCGCAGTGGTTGAGAGTCCGCCTGCCGATGCAGGGGACGCGGGTTCGTGCCCTGGTCCGGGAAGATCCCACATGCTGCGGAGCGGCTAGGCCCGTGAGCCATGGCTGCTGAGCCTGCGCGTCCGGAGCCTCTGCTCCGCAACGGGAGAGGCCACAACAGTGAGAGGCGGTAATAATCTCAGGACATAAATATCATAGATTTAATTACTTAAAGAGAAGGTCTCCAATTCCTGATTGAGATTTTTTTCCACTTATTCCAAACAATGTTTAGGCTTAATGACCAATTTAAAAATTTTTGAAGGCTTCATTTCTTTCTTTTTTTATTAATCTATTCATTTATTTCTTGAGTGACCATTTGATGAATTCCTACTTTATGCAAGTGTGTGTACTGTCTCTACTTCCTGTTTCTCTTTAATGATCCCAAAGTAATAATTAGGAGGAAATAAAAGGAAGAAGACCATCCTAAACTGGCTGTTTCTTAAGGGTTTTTGTCCAAACCTTTTTGGTAACATAGAATCTTACCTAAAGTACCAAATATAAAAAAGTAATGACTTTGACTAAACATTTTTTTAATTTGCAAAAACATACATGTCCATTTTTTGCACTTGTATTTGTTCTATCCACTGAAACTAGTAGTAAATTCAGGAAATTGCCAAGTACTTTCAAAAACTCCGTGTTGTTCACCAAGAGTCTTGAATCATTGTAGTACAGTTATTGCCTAAGGTATATATCTTTAATTGTAATTTTTCAGTTACTTTGGTGACCAAATATAGGAATTTTAACTCTAAGTCATTGTCCTAATGCTTCTTGTCTATCTGTTTTGGAATTGGATCAATGCTTTCTGAGGACGTGTTATCATTTCTACTTCTTAAGGATTTACTAAATAGAATGGACTTCAGTAGGTGATAAGTATGCAAAGGCTAAAGAAAGAAATTGGACTAAATGTGAATATAATTATAAGGACAAGTTTTATTATCCTCTCAGGATACCAAGATCAGTTGTTTTCCAGATGAACATAATTAATTCTCTTTATATGAATCCTGAGAATATTGTTCGTGTAAAGCAAGCACACAAAAAGAGGCGGCTGTTGGTAAAGCACAAGTGAAAGTAATTTAAACGCCTCGTGTTCATTGTCTGCAGGAGAGCTGGAGGTGTTTCAGAAAGACGGAGAACGAAAAATTCAGAGTCGGCAGCAACTTGCAGTGGGAACCACCTGGGGGCCGTTCGCTGGGAAGATGGACCTGAATAATAATTCCTTGGTATGTAGATGTTCTGAGGTGGTTGACTCTTAATACTTTGTCATAGTACAGAAATTATCTCTGCTTGCTTCCCAGTGAAATCACTAAAAATAGCTGTTTTTTCTTTTTCATGGACCACAAAACTGGGATGTCTTCCAAGTGGTCTGTCTCTGACAGTATTATACGTAGAATTTAGAAGGAAACAGGTTAATCATACTAAATGGTTATCTAGTAAGGTAATTTATAAGGTTGTGGCTTTATCTGCTTAGCCAGACTAATATTGTGCATATTTAATAATATATACAAATGCTTTTATTTTTTAGATGACACAAATGAATTGTCATACATTACAAGTTTACATGATGAACAGGGAATAAACAACCTTGATATTGCTTGGTAATACTATTTGTACCTTTAAGAGTGAGAATGAACGATCAGCATCATAATTTTTCTTGTTAACTTTTTTGTAAAAATTCTGAGATCAGAAAGTCTACCTCTAGGAAAGATTGTATGGACAACTGATTGATTAGATGTTTTAAAAAGTTATGGAAAGATGGAATATTTGGTTACATTTAAACTTCATTTCTTAATTGAATGTTAGCTTCCTATTGCAGCTGTAGCAAATTACCACAAACTGTGGCTTAAAACAACCCAAATT
Organism: Neophocaena asiaeorientalis asiaeorientalis; assembly: GCF_003031525.2. Classification (NCBI taxonomy): domain Eukaryota; kingdom Metazoa; phylum Chordata; class Mammalia; order Artiodactyla; family Phocoenidae; genus Neophocaena; species Neophocaena asiaeorientalis. The sequence continues at coordinate 2,690,637 of NW_020174375.1, read as the reverse complement.
CATCATCTTGTAGTCTGAAAGGAATCTCCCTAGGCTAAAATCAAAGTGTCTGCAGGGCTGAGTTTTTTTCCTGGAGCTTCTAGGGGGGGAATCTGTTTTCTTTGCTTTTCTGTCTTCTGAAGGTTATCCACAACCTTTGGCTTCCAACCCCCTTCCACCTTCAAAACCAGCAATGGCTGATAGAGTCTTTCTCATATCTTTATTCTGACTCTTGTGTCTCCTCCTTCCACATTCAAGAACGCTTGTGATTACATTGGGCCCACCTGGGTAATCTAAGGTACTCTGGCAACTTTAATTCCATCTGCTTTCTTAATTCCCTTTTGCCTTGTAACATTCACAAAGTCCAGGGATCAGGACGTTAGGACTTCTCCTATTATAAGTAACAATACAAGTGATAAAACTTGGGGATAAAAACGTTTTATATTCTTTAGGAGATCCAGAAATTATTTATATGTATGGAAGTCCTTCTCTCTAAATGCCATTTTTGTAGGAAGAGTTTCATGCCTGCTAAATATCTCCATCTACACTGGGGGTCGGGGGGAGACATAAAAACTCCCAGGGGGGTTTTGACAAGTGTGCTCAACTCAGCAACATTGCTTTCCTTTTTCAATTGAGTACGTGAAAGAAATTTCTTCTTCAAGCTATTACATGAAAGAAACTGGTATGTGCGGATTTTTGCTTATTTAGTGCCATGTGGATGAGACAGAGGTCATTGATTTAACTAAAAGTAATGATTGGAATAAATAAGAAACATTTGTGTCATCAAACTTTCAAACAACATAAAAGGTTCTAGGGGTGTGCTTTTTACTTCCTAAATCCATGTGTTTAATCCATAAAAGGATGAAGCGGGAGACTGTACCTGTGTTTAAGAACCAAACAAGTTGATAGACCAGGCTAAATATTTAATAATCTGGGCAGTTTAATTTGTGGTGGTCCAATGCACCTACTTCAGAAAGGGTTTGAGAAGTGGCTTCACGAACACTGCAGACCTTAGTTGGTTGAGTTGTATTAGTGGACTGTTCTACTGATTCCTTTGATAGAGTAATATTAGCTATTATACTACTTTATCAAGCAAAGACAAGAGGAAGATTGTGTCAACATCAAAGGGTGAATTAAATGCTATTCAAAACCCATTTTATCTGGGGGTTTCTATTGGTTCTTTAGCATTGCTTTAAAAATGTTGTAGGCAATAAGATATTTATCTTATTTGTCACTGTATATCAGACACCAACATAAACTTTAGTCATTTCTCTGGTATTTCTTCAAGAGTGTGCTGTCGTTGAAGTGGCAGCTATCGTTGCTATAAGAAATGCATGTTTTCCCCTTTATTACATCAACATAGTATTTCTAGGAAAATGCAACTTTTGATTAATCTTTATATCATTATATATATGTAGACTGGTGCTTTTTACACATTTTTAACGTATGCTAAATTGTGATGTGTGGAAAGTAAACCTATTTGTGGAACTTTAATTTTCCAGTGAAATATTTTTAGACAGGTGATATCATTTGGTTCTTTTTTCATGCTTCTATACCACTCTAAAGCTACCTTGTGCCATACATAATATCTTTTAAAGGATTCAATTTATAGTTATGAAGTTTTTGGTGTTTTTGATACTATTTGAAGTGAATGACTGCTCTTTAGGGTATCAAAAACCAATCGTGGGGAATAGTTTTTTAATAGAAAATAATCTTAATACCCTAATTTTATCCTTTTTTCTTAGGATTTAAATATTTAATTCATGTTAATTCCCTAAACTATAGCATTTTCTCTATTTTTAAATGTAGTTGCTTTGCTAAAATATACTTAAAATTTTTTTTTGACAATAACATTCTTTTCCAGAATTTACTTTTGATTTTATGTCATTAAACACTACCAATACTAATATTGACACTATTGTTACTTCTGTAGAACAATTGTCTAAGTTATACTTCATACTTATTTTTTCTAGACACTATATGGAGAATTGGAAATGGATTAGCTCCCTTACTCCTCAGAACAAACCTATGAATTTGGTTCTATTTTTATTTATTTATTTATTTATTATTGAAGTATAGTTGATTTACAATGTTGTATTAGCTTCAGGTATACAGCAAAGTGATTCAGTTATGCATATATATGTCTATTCTTTTTAAGATTCTTTTCCCTTATAGGTTATTACAAAATATTAAATATAGTTTCCTGTGCTATACAGTAGATCCTTGCTGGTTATCTATTTTATACATAGCAGTGTGTATATGTTAATCCCAACCTCCCAGTTTATGCCTCCCCCCCTTACCCCATTGGTAACCACAAGTTTGTTTTCTATGTCTGTGAGTCTATTTCTGTTTTGTATGTAAGTTCATTTGTATCATTTATTTTTTTTAATTCCATATGTAAGCGATATCATGTGATATTTGTCTTTCTGACCACTTCACTTAGTGTGGTAATCTCTAGGTCCATCCATGTTGCTGCAAATGGCATTTTTCGTTCTTTCTTATGGCTGAGTAATATTCCATTGTGTGTATGTACCACATCTTCTTTATCCATTCATCTGTCAGTGGACATTTAGGTTGTCTCCAGGTCTTGGCTATTGTAATTAGTGCTGCTCTGAACATTGGAGTGCATGTATCTCTTGGAATTATGGTTTTGTCTGGACATATGCCCAGGAGTGGGATTGCAGGATCATACATTAGCTCTATTTTTAGTTTTTAATGAATCTCCATACTGTTCTCTATAGTAGACGTATCAATTTACATTCCCACCAAAGTGTAGGAGGGTTCCTTTTTCTCTACACCTTATCCAGCATTTATTTTTTGTAGACTTTTTGATGGCCATTCTGACCAGTGTGAGTTGATACCTCATTGTAGTTTTGATTTGCATTTCTCTGATAATTGGTGATGTTAAGCATCTTTTCTTTTTTCTTGAAACTTTTTATTTTATATTGGAGCATAGCCGATTAACAATGTTGTGATAGTTTCAGGTGCACAGCAAAGGGACTCATCCATACATACACGTGTATCTATTTTCCCCCAGACTTCTCTCCCATCCAGCCTGCCGCATAACATTGAGCAGAGTTCCCTGTGCTATACACTAGGTCCTTGTTGGTTATCCATTTTAAATACAGCAGTGTGTACATGATGACCCCAAACTCCCTAACTATCCCTTCCCCCATCCTTCCCCCTTGAATTTGGATCTGTTTAAAATTATATTTATGGATAAGAAGATAAAGGCTCAGGCCTTTTGATTCCAGTATCTGTGTTTTTAAAGCCCAGGCCACACTCCTCAATAGTATCTATAACATGATTTGAGTATGATAAAATTGTTAGGGATTTCTTTACATGAATTCTAAGTTTATAAAAATCTCTGGGTGAAAATATGCAGTGATTAGAGGTAGACTCTTTTTTTCTTACTTTGGGCAAAATATTGGTTATTATACTTCATAACTATCATGACTGAGGAGTTATGAGTTAATTCAAAGACGACCACATTTTTATTACCTCTTTATATTTGGACAGTACTTTAATATGTGTTTTATATCATGAAGATACATTTTCTTTACCATAAAATGTATAGCCTACTAAACCTTCTTTACCCAACCAGGAATCAAGTTTGGAATTAGCACACCCTTTTAATTATTCGCCAACCGACGTAATGTTACTCTGTTCAGACTCGTGGTGTCGTCTCAAGAGATCCAGCACACTAATTAATCCAACACAGTAATTAATTGAGTCACCATGCCAGATGTCAAATCCTTTTTATATCTTTCAAGTTCCCATCTTGAAGTGCATTTGCAATATGCCACCTTCTGCAGGAAGCCTTTGCAGACCAGGCATTTGGATGTATGTAGAACATTTCCAGAAATATAGGCTATATAGAAACACCAAATGAATTGATTGGACAAAAAGTTTTCCTTGGAATCATGTAACACACTGAACACAGAAATAAATAATCTTTTGCTCACACCTCATTATCTTGTTAGATATTTCATGCTTAATAGCAACATACAGTTAATATTTTCATTGGGCCAGATAGGGGTCAAAGTGCTTTATAAGTTTTATATCTCATTTAGTTCTTACGTAAGCATATGAGAAGATAATATCCGTTTTTTCCTCCTTTGTTATCGAGGAGGAAACTGCTACTGTGAGAAGTTGAATGACTAGCCCAAGGTCACCTCAATCTGACTTGTGAACCCATGTTGCAATCAAATACTGTCTGAGAAAGTTTATCTGTAATATAGGGATAATAATGCTACCTAGCTTATCAGAATCTTGTAAAGACTAAGTGAGGTAACATACATGAGTTATCCAGAAATACTGACTACTGTTACTGCTCAGTCACCTGTAAAAATGGGTCCATTAAAATCTGTCAAGTTTAAAACTGAAAAGACACTCCAAATTAAATAAGTGAAACTATAGACTTTTGGCATTTGGGTATTTGACATGCCTAAAATTTGACTATTTTCCAAGGACACTGTATTAGTCTGGGTTCTCCAGAAAAACAGAATAGGGTGTGGTGTGTGTGTGTGTGTGTGTGTGTGTGTGTGTGTGTGTGTGTGTGTGTGTCTAGAGAGAGAGTGAAGGGGAGAGAGAGAGATTTATTATAAGGAATTGGCTCACATGATCATGGAGACTGGCTAGGTGAAAATCTGTAGTTTAGATCAGCAGGCTGGAGAGTCAGTGGTGTAGATGAAGTTTGTTACTTGGGGAGGCCAGTCTTTTTGTCCTGTTCAGGCTTTCAACTGATTGGATGAGGCTCACCCACATTACAGAGGGCAGTCTGTTTTACCCAGAGTTCTCTGATTCAATTGTCAATCTCAACCAAAACTCCTTCCAAGTTAATACACAGAATTAACCATCACAGATTCCAAAGGTCTATGGTATATTGTAAGTTTCAGTTTTTTCAGGCAGTCTTACGCCCCTGAATGAATTGTTAGCCAGCAAGTGGTTTTTTTTCCAACATCCGACCTCTGTGCCAAGGAATAACTTAACGTGCTATCATGGTGACACAAATTTCATGTTTTTGAAAGTCTTATAATTTTATTCATTGAAATATCAAAGGACTATTGACAAGGAAGGAATTTTTTAAATCACTTTAAATTGTGATCAATATCTGTTTTTGAGGTGTTTTAGAATTTCTATATTTATATGTTGTGCCTTTGATGTTTTCCCATTTTCTCCTGAGGACAGAGATCTTTGTAATATGCTAAAATCTCTGCTATGCTAGCCCAGGTAAGTGCTTAATAATGATCAAACAACCTTTATATAGAAGGTTAGGTGTCTCTAATATTAGTGACATTTGCCCTCTCTGTCTTTTGATATATCAGCTGTCAGTAGCTAACGAGTCTTATTCAGCGAGCTGCATGCTGGAATCATGCAACATGCATACTTAATTAAACAGAACGTAAATAGAAAGTCCCAGGTTACTTAATACATAATAGTAAACTTATCACAATCTGTTTAATTCAACAAATGAAATTTGACATAGAAATTTCATTTTATTGACGCCATTCAATCAGAATAGAGCCTTGTTTTATTTTCCCATGAGATTGTGACATTGAATTCTACAAATAGGAAATACACATATAAAGGATACTATAGGCAAAATTTTATTGACTTAATAATGACATAATGCTCACATTAAATTCCACCTTACATTTTTAAAGATAGTTATTAACATAGAAATGTGGTTGAGGAAAGAATTAGAGATTCCTGATCACATCACAGGGAAATATTAGAATTGTTAGATATCTCCATTGCTCCCCTTCTAGTTCTAACTGTTCCAGTACCCGTCTCTGAGCCCATTCATTGCCATGGTCTTCAAGCTTCATGTTGTACACACTCTAGAGCAACTATATCCCTATCCATGTGTCTCTAGCGTTCACCTGTATTGCCAAAGGCTGCTTAGTGGAATCATCTCTGACTTTCTTTTTTTTTTTTTTTTTTTTTTTTTTTTTGCGGTACGCGGGCCTCTCACCGTTGTGGCCTCTCCCGTTGCGGAGCACAGGCTCCGGACGCGCAGGCTCAGCGGCCATGGCTCACGGGCCCAGCCACTCCGAGCCATGTGGGATCTTCCCGGACCAGGGCACGAACCCATGTCCCCTGCGTCGGCAGGCGGACTCCCAACCACTGCGCCACCAGGGAAGCCCCATCTCTGACTTTCTATTTGAGAACATTTCTTCCAGCCTCAGGAGCAAACCTAACTGCAAGCCCGGCAAGCTGGAAGTGCTGGAGAATTTACGCTTCCAAAAGTAATCCTCAACCAATTATGGGCAGAAGTAGGTGGATAAATACCCCTGCTTCCTCACCTCTCCATTAGGATATGAGAAGTGTTCTACACAGTCTCTTGGAATCTGCCAGTGAAATTGAAGTCCAGCTGGCTTTATAACACAGCGTTTATGGGTTTTCTTTCCCTTCCTCCTTCCTCCTCCACACCTCTACTGAATTTTTCTGAGATCACCCCTCCAATAAACTACTGACACTTGAATCAGTCTCAGGGTAACCTTCTGGGGAAGCCATACCAACACAGCTTCTAGGATACAATAATGAAGTAAATTGGAAAGTTATATCCAAATTATTGTTGAGATTCTAGACGGCATAGATTTTTAAAAAACTGTTAGTATTCAATTCTAGATCACTGCCTCTGGCAAATAATAGATACTCAATAGATTCTCTTTAAAATAAAAATCTGATCTAATTGAATTTCCTTACCGGGAGCAGTCTGACTGACTCTACCCATACCCTCCCATCTCTACCCTCTGAATGATATAATTTATAAGGCTGCTGAGGCATGACTTTTTGTGGGGTCTTATACTTCTTTTCATTGATGTTGACATTGTGAACAATATCCTCCTTTTAATATTCATTCTAATCTGGGCTCAGGACCACCATACTTTCCTACTTCTTATGTCTCTCTTGGTCTTGGCTCTTTTGAATTTAACTGTGAGTGTTTCCCAAAACACTCCGGCCTTTCTTCTCTTCTCCCTCTGTTTCCAGTGCCTCAGGGAGCTTATCCACTTGCAAAGCTTCAGCTACTAATTTACAAATGACATTTAAATTAAAAAATCTCTAACCTTGGCTTTTTACCCTTTCTCTAATAGCACATTTCAACTGTTTTACAAGCCTTTCCCATTGACTTCCTCCAACTAAACAGTCAGGAGGCAAGTTTATTGCTGTTTCCGCATACTGTCTCTCTGTTCTTCTCCCTGACTTCCAAATTTTAGTCACCTTTAATCCGAAGTCTCTCCCTCTCCTTTCCTGCCTCTGCAGGAAGTTCTTTCTATGAGTTATCCCATGTTTCCCTCCCATTTCTACCTCTCCTTCTCTCACATCTCAAATGCCTATTTACGTATGTAGTCATACACAACACACACACACACACACACACACACACACACACACACGCACGCACCCCTCTCCTTTATTGGTTATAACTAACACCCTTGTTTTTATCATCCACTCAGAGCCAGACATCTTCCAGGACTCTCCTTTTCATGTCCAGAAACCAAGTACCATAATTCCTGCTTTCTTCATTTCTGTTCCCTTCTTTCTGTTCCTGCCACCACTGCTGTAGGTGAAACCGCCATCATTTCTTCCTTGATTATCACAGTATTCTTCTAACTTTCTTCCTGCCTTCCTTCTTGCCTCCTTTTTCTTTACCCAAATCACAGTGTGTCCTAAAAGCAAAACTAATCACTTGTGCGCTTAAGACATCCTAAAGGGCACAAGAGAACCCAAACTTTTGGTGAAAGGGTCTTCATGACATCACCTTCTCGACTCTTATCCCTTTTCCACTCTCAGTGTAAGTTTCAGTCCACCTCAACTACCTGCAGTGCTTTGAAAATATTCTTGTCTTACATCTCTATGCATTTGGCCGTGCTGTTTTATCATCCTAGAAAGCCCTATGACCTACCCCTCGGCCCCTCTTCATCACATTAACTCCAATTGTTACTTCAAGACTCAGCCCAAGGTTACCCCAAAGTGGACCTTCCCTAAAGCCTCCAGTCTGGAATAGATATCCACTCCTCAAGTATTTCTATGATCTTTAGGTTTACTAGGATAAGAACATTTATAACATAATTACAAATGTCTATTTACTTGTCTTTCTCCCCTGCAGACTGTATGCTCCTTCTTTATCTTCTATATTTGTATCCTTCTTACCTAGAACAATGTCTGGTTCAAAGCAAGTCCTCAATAAATAACCTTTAGAGAATGAGTCAATTAATACTTTCCTTTAACTTTTCTCCAGTAACAGTGAATGATGCACATCTTTCTTTATTTATTCTTGTATTCTCCCTGAGTCTTTTACCCATTTTTCCTGCCTCCTCCGAGATCTTACTTCATCTGCCCAAGTTAACAATACAATACTACAGTTAATGCCATCTTCTGCCTGTTTTGTTTATATTTTTTGCTTAATCTCATTTGAGGGTAATATATAATAGGGGAGGGCAATGACCTCTATTTCTTCAGTTTTTACCCAATAAAAAGATATGCCCATGATGGCTTCTTGGTAAACATTGAGTAATTTCAGTGTAAGATTTGCGCCCCTTTGAAGCAGTTAAAGACGACGAGGTGGTGAGCCCATTGAGGCAATTATGATTTGTTTATAACAGAATCCGTTTTAGATCCCTCAGTATGACATGGGTGAAGGCCAAGAAGGTATTCTGCTCTACCATGCTTTCTGTGAAGTCTCATCCAGCATCGCACTTTCCAGTGACAAACCATCTGGGAAATTCCATCTGTCTCTGCTTGGAAACTGAGGTGGCAGTCGCCCACTGTGAGCAATTTTCTATTAACTTCTTGGATAAGATCAGTCAGATTTATACTGAATTGATGGGAACCGTAAGAGCAGGGTTGTTCCAAGAGAAGACAAATGTACAGATTCCTCTAATTGGACTTAAGCCAGTTTCATTCACGGATGCCCTTAGGTTCTAGTAGTGCAAGGACTTATAACCTTTTTAATTGTACCCTGTTCCTCTTGGGAAATGTTGGTGAAATTCGTTATTGATGGAGACTGTAGATTTGTCCCTTAGGGAGGCCAAGATCCTGGCTTCTCTTATACTCTATCTGCCATGTGGAGAATTAATGGAAACTGAGTGGACAGGGAAGCTGCTCCAAGAAGACATGAGGCAAGACATTTAGTACAGCAGAGCCTTGGAAAATGGTGTGTTGGTCTGGTTTCTAGAATTAGAGGACAATTTTGTTGTTGGTTTGTTTGTTTGTTTGTAAAAAAGGGGAGAGCTCAGGGAGAGGAGAGATTGGTATGGAGTCCCAAGTTAGTAAAAGCATCCTGTAGAATTTGAGTCAGAAAGAAAGAAACCAAACACCAAATAACTACTCCACAATTCAAATCTCTAGAAGCAAACCAGCAAGGTCAATTACATATGGATCCGAATGGACTTACTGTGTTATAATGTAGGCATAGTGAGGTTGGCAGTGGATGGAATTATATTGTAATGTGGGAAAATAACCGTTGAAATGAAAACCTAAAGTTTGCATTTCCTGGTAATTTGTATCTGGCTCCAAAAAATACACCTTTTATATGTAGCTAGTCTGTCTGCTAATCTCAATCTCCCTCTAATTTGCTTTTTCTCCTGACGGTGAAGTCTTTCTAGATACGTTATATTGGGACTTGGATTTGAAAGGTAGGGACACAAAGACACAATTCCTTGCTGTATATAGACAGTTTTATTTATGGGTCTAACTTACTGGCCTGTGCCTGAAACGTAAACACATTTTTGCCTTTGGGTTACGATACCTGGCTAAACATCTTTACTTATACTTAGGCCAAGTTTTAATAAACAAAACGCATCTTTTTTGTTTAAGATTATTCCTTGTTCCCTTTTTCTAGAATTCCAAGGAGAATTTTATTGAAAGTGATCTTCTCATGGACTTATCAAAATGACTCTGTGATACGCTATTAATTTAATCAATGTCTGGAAGGAGTAGTTGTCCATATCATTATTTAATGTGATTAAAGTTGCTCTACTAGGAAGAGTATGTGTGTAAAGTTGAAGAGACTAATGAGAAGCTCTACCTTTTCCACAGAGTATGGGTATGGAAGATGAAGTCTGGCTTTTGCTTTATACATCCGGTTACTCTTTATGGAGTAGTTCCTGTTTGTAGATCTTTTTTCACACTTCAGGGTCCCTTAGGGGAGAGAGAATCTCTTTTCCCTCCAGGGAGTCTATCAGATTCTTGGGTGGTGAGGAAGTATTTTGTAAAATATAACTCTGTTGTTTTCATAACACAAATTATAGAAAAATACTTTTGGCTGGAGGAGAAGGTAAAATGAGAAAGCATGTGAGGAGTAGTTGTTTACAAAGTTGACCCAAAGTTTCATCCATTGTTTTATGGTATATCTGGCATGCCTTTCAAAGTCTTTCTCCTTGACTTTTTTGGAGACTTGCTGTTCCACAACTCTTTTTAGAACAGTTGGCTTGGCATGTGCACTTACCTGTCATCTGCGTGTTTATAATAAATATTGTTCCAATGTTACGAGAATTTAGCAGTGATGTCAGCTAGGCATAATAATTAATTCATTCAGTAACTTGGAGATGGTAACTGTGAAAGAATGGACATAAGTGCTATTTTGTATTCCTTCTGCTTGATCTTAAAAATCAATATTACTTAGGCATAACCCTTTAAATATAAAATATTAGACTCATAAAATATCAGACTCTGTTTTTTAACTATCAACAGGTATTCCCAGGACACCATTAATCAAACATCATAACTTAACATTAGCTCTCATTTAGCATTGTCAATCTTTAGTCTCGTAAGAGGTTTTCGCAGGTTTGCGAGTCTGATCCTGTCCAAACCACTCCTGCAAGGTGATGTTGTATGATGTCCAGAGGCAATAATTCTTACATACATTCATAAAAGAAAAATAAAGTAATATTTCTAAAATGTTTTTGTAAACTTGAGAAATGATTTGAGAAACTCTTTTCTGGAGATGAACATCTCTTTTCCTTGTTAACTTTAAGTATTGAATTTAAAGTCATTCTTTATTATTCATTTACTTTCATATCACTTTTTAAATAAAATCCTTTGTCCTAGTTCAACAAAACTGTGCTTCTTGATTCTAGTAATCTGTATGTCACTTGTGCTATTCTATACGTTTTATATCTCTTTCTATTTTAAAGGTCAGGAGCTCAGAGTCAAGCATAGGGTTACGTGTGTTAGTCTTGTGGTTTTCTCGTACTCTTTATTTTCTCGGGGTCAGAAATATGAGTGCAGCTTGTCTATGTGTCTTTGGTAGAGTGTCTCATACAAGGCTGGATTCAGAAAGTGACAGCCAGAGCTGTGGTGTCGTCTGAAGCCTCAACTAGGAGAAGTTCTGCTTGAAAGATCACTACATGGCTGTCGACTCCGTTCCCTGCCTCCTGGGCTTCTCCATAGAGCAGCTCACAGCATGGCAGCTGGCATCTCTCTGAGCAGGCAAATGAGACAGCAATACAAGGAGCCCAGGACTGAAATCAGCCCTTTTGTTACCTAATCTCGGAAGTGGGCATCCCATCACTTTTGCTGAATTCTATTCATTGGAATTGACTCACTAGGTCCAGTCCACCCTGAAGGGAAGGAAATTGCACATCGGCTTGAAACCAAAGGCTGTGATCATTGGGGGCCTCTCACAGGCTGTTTACCACTAAAAGTAATTTGCATAAATAGTTACCTGGCCTCTGAATAAGGAAGGACTTTCAAATAATAGTAGCAATGGGAGAAATCACAAAAGAAAATCCAATTAATTTGAATAGAAAAGACTAAATCATATATTATAAAACATCATAACCAAAATCAAAGTTTAACTGGTAAGTAAAAGACATTTGTGAAAATGAGATACATTTTATTCTCGTTTTCTTTTTTTTTCTTTTTTCTTTTTTTTATTCTCGTTTTCGAAGGTAAATAAGGTCTTCCACATAGAAGGTCATGAATAAATTCTTGATTAATTTGTTTAGAAATTGTGAGGACAGAGAAAGATGAATTAAAATATATGAAACATAAGTTACACAAAATCTAATGGGAAATAAGAACCAGAGGCAGATTGTTTGCTGAGTATTTCTTCTGCTTCAGTAGTTTTGAGAAACATACACTAACATATCGTAAAGATCAGAAATGGGGAGAAAGCATGGGAAAGAGCCCATGATGTGGTCGATATAGCCTGATGATAGTCCCAACTGTTATTACGCAAAGTGGATGTGCTCTCTTGGGTAATCACACCTGCTCTCAGTTTCCTCATTTATAAAATGGGGGGTATTATACCACCCCTATATCTTAGAGTTGTTGTAAAATTATATGCATTTAGTCACTTTGAAAAATATACAGATTATTATACAAACCTAGATTACTTTTTATTATGCCTGTGAATAGAAAGTAGATTACTCGTTCCTTTAATTCACCAAGCAGTGCTTCAAGCCTTTTCTCTTCAGTCCCCTCTCTGAACGTATTTAAAAATCATTTTTGGTTGTCATTGTACATATGCATCTTCATACACATGTGCACACATGTATTTATATACACACAAACACACACATACCCATCGATTAGCTAGCATCAGTATTCTGAGAACTCATAGCCTAGAGGAGTACAAGGTATGAACTTAGAGCATTTATCATCTAAGGAGACAATCACCACAGAAGCAGAGAAAAAACATGTATTTTTAGGAAGAGAAAGAGAGGTTAAGTGGTCAAACTGCTTTTTGAATTATGCTGGCTTCTTTGTGTTTTCTTTTTGTAAGGAGTTATTCTTCAGAAAGCATTTCTCAGGTGGGCGATTGGGGATTTCAGACAACTGGAAAAGTAATTTGCCCTGATTCACTTTTGAGTTACGTTTGTATTTTAAAATGTTAACTCAATTCTTTCATTACTTATGGCATTTTAGAGCTCAGTACAGAACGGCGTGAATAAGGCAGTCATAATGCAGACAGCGATGCACCATAAAATAAGAAGAAATGGGGGCAGAGTTCGGAAGAGCAAAGGCAGTTCACATGCCTTAAGTTTTAGCTTTTATGAAGAAGTCCAGCAAAGACCATTTGTTTCTCATCACCCTATGTGTGAGCATTATCCCATGGGCAGGTGCAGCGTCGTTACCATTCTGCATCTTAAAGCCACTGATGCTCAGGCCCGTGTAGAATATTAGTCGGTGGAAGGTGCCCGGTGACGTCCTGATGTGCATCTGAGATAAGCCTCAGGGGGGTCCAAGTACATGTCAAATAAAATATCTACAGGAAAAAATAAGACAGCATTTGCCTTTCCTGAAGTAGTTCAGAGGTGGTGAAAAGAGTTTATCCTTTATCTGAATATTGTCAGCAGGGAACATAGGCAGTTTTATAATTGTTGCATTCCTTCAAAACTTTGTGACAATTGAGAAAGTTGGACGTTGGCAGAAGCGTTCCTCATCTTTGCTGATACTCCAGACGGAGACGGTTCAGGGAAGAAGAGTGCGTGACAAAAGTCAACCCGTGGTCCGCTCCATTACTTCATTAATCAAGTGGAGGCATTCTGAAAAATGTTTCTCTTTGGTTGCGGCCATCTATTTTTTGGTGTTAATCGGCGCCCTGTGGCAGGGTTTTGTGAAAGGAAACAATGAACGGTTGTAGCAGCCCCCCTACGCGCAACTGCTGTCGCCCCTGTCAGAAGACTTCGAGGATGATGCAGGTCTGTATCATCCTGATAAGGAAAAGAGGATTCAGAATGGCTTTGGAGAGAATTTGTGGGAGTAGTGTGTGCCGTTTTGGACTAGACGAGCTATGGAATACAGCAGAGGCCCTTAATGGGATCCTAAGGGTTCAGTGCCAGACCTTCTGTTGCTTCTTGAAGATTTTCTAATGAAATATTTTGATGGTGAAATTCTGAGACTGTCAGAGGGGCTGAGGTTCAAGATGCTGTTTTCAGTTGTTTGTTCCATAAGCTGTGATTAGTCAATCCAGGTCAAAAAATAACAAGAAAAGAAAAGAAAAGAAAAAAACAAAACAAAAAAGCTCAAGAAACCTCCCACAGTATGTATGGAGGTCACTTTTACTCTGCCGACAAGGCACTTCCATGCCACTGTCATCACGAGCTCTGTACAAGTGGCCGATGCGTTTTATATACTGTCGGTTCCTATTTTATGGCTAGATGAAATACGAAACTATCTTTTATAATGCTGATTCCATTTTGGCAGGCCTTTGGATCCACATATGGTTCAGTTAAGCTGTTTTGGACCCTAATGTACCTTTGTTATTTATTGGGATTTTTTGAAAGGGGTTAAATGTTCTATTTTCACTCTGGATTAACAAACACACATTAAATGTTTCCTGAAAATTCATATAGCTGAGAGAATTCTAGTGAGCTTTAGAAACTGATCTGCTATTCTCAACTAAAATAAAGTCATTCTTACCCATGAAGGAAAAAAAAAAAAAGGCAACTGAAGTTCTAGCAAAATAGAAGTAGTATTGTATAGAACAACACAATAAAATGGAAACAGAGAGCAATTCGTAAACGGGGGCCAGGAAAGTTGTCATCCTGTTACCAGTTGTAATCTTTAAGCATCTTTAGGCTTACAGATGCTGCTAGGATTTTCTTTCATTCATTCCACTGTTATTCTGGCACGTTATAAATAAACATACAGGCATGAAGAGTAGAAAACAAAGTGATTGTCAGAAGGATGAATGATAGGCAGTGACCTCACATACCATGGATAGTACGATGCTCAGTTAGGCAGGCTTAGTTGCCTAGAGGTGAAGTGAAGTCCCTCTACTGAGGCCTGGCTGATAGAGACTCCCTCTTCAACTTTAATCTCTTTGTTTTGTTGAGTTTAACTCAGGCTCTTAACTTCTGTTTAAAAGAATGTCTGTATGTAAATATGAGGAAAGATAAACTAGAAGGAAAGTGACATGTTTACCAATGTCATTTCAAAGCACAACATTTTCTTAAAAAACTCTGGAAGGAGAGGTATATTTGGATAATAATAGTCATACTTTGCATTTGTGAAGCACCTTCAGATTTTTCTTATATAGTCATCTATTTTTTTTTAATTAAATTTATTTATTTTTGGCTGCATTGGGCCTTCGCTGCTGTGCGCGGGCTTTCTGTAGTTGTGGCGAGCGGGGGCTACTCTTTGTTGCGGTGCACAGGCTTCTCATTGCACTGGCTTCTCTTGTTGTGGAGCACAGGCTTTAGGGCACGCAGGCTTCAGTAGTTGTGGCACGTGGGCTCAGAGTTGTGGCTCACGGGCTCTAGAGCGCAGGCTCAGTAGTTGTGGCGCACGGGCTTAGTTGCTCCGCAGCATGTGGGATCTTCCCGGACCAGGGCTTGAACCCATGTCCCCTGCATTGGCAGGCGGATTCTCAACCACTGCGCCACCAGGGAAGCCCTGGTCATCTATTTTTATTTGAAGTTAATCACTAAATAAACTTGCTAGAATGGGCACAATCTAAACTTTTGTCCATTGGTTACCTAAGGGGCTGGATGAAAGAGTGGAGATGGACCCATTTTAACTTATTACCCTAATCCCCCACCAAATTGTATGCCTTCCAAGTGGTATATTATTTTTATCTTTTGTACAGTTATTTTATCCTTTTTACATAACAGGGTAGTGGAATAATTATTTTTATTATTTCATAACTAATTTAGCAGTCTTCCCCTGCTATTAACTACTAGCAATTGAATGACTAAAATCTCTTTCTTTCTCTAATGTTAGATGTATTGTGCTAAACATCTTGAGGAAAATGTGACTCAATATTTATTAAAGTACGTGCTGTAAGTGAGGAACTCTGCTAAGAAGTGAGGGTACAAAAATCTGAATTCTCACCAAGCAGAATTACTTCTTGATAAGTATTTAAACATAACTGAATTCTATCCATAGCCTTTATATATTACTTTAAGCATCCTAGCACACAAAAAAACACATTCACACACACTCAGCCATGCACACACATAAGTCTTCACACATACACACACACACACACACACACACACATATACTCTAAATGGTTGATTGTTAAGCCAATAACTAAGATTAATATTTTCATTTTATTTTGTTTAACTCAACTTTCCTAAATAAAACAATCTCATGAAATAAAGCACACCTCTATTGTTGAACAAGTTACATAAACTTAATATTTTTCCTGTCATTAGACAACATTATAAATGTTGACAATGTTTCTCATTTTTTCCTCATAATTTTATTATTTTATCTCATGGCAAAACACAAAATTGCAAATTATCATAGAGATATTTTAAGTACTCCAGTAGGTAACTTGGAATAAATATATTGAGCATTTTAGGTGAATAAATTTGGAGGATGAAAAAGATGTTTTAATTTTTGATCACCTAGAGAGTTATAGAAAGTCCCAGTTTCGTTAATGGCAAATATAGTAAGAAAAGAAAAAGAAATGTGAGAAATGAAAAAATATGCAAACATAAAACGCAAAGTGCTCTCTCATATTATTTGATATCCTGTGAGTTTCCATTTCCCCTTACTCTGTATTCGCTATGCGTCTGAATTATTGAGAACTGTCCCTAACCTTCGTTGAGATGATATAAGTGTTTTGTGATTATTCAGGATTCAAACAATTTAATTGAATTAGGGATACTGAATTGTATGTTCAGTTCTCAGTATTTATCTTTAAAATTAAGAAATAGAGTGGTTTGGTAACATTAATTTTGTGAATTATTGTAATATTTGCTGCGAGTTGTATATACCACTCACATTGTAGGAACAAAAGAATACTCAATCTTTTGTTTTCATACCTCCTTAGCCACTGAAGGCGTTGAAAAGAGAAGCAGGTCATCTCCTTTCAGCTTGTTTGACAGCATCCAGAGGAACATGGAGCCAACTATTTGAGTTGCATCTTCTCAATAGTTCTCCAACTATCTTTTACTAGTTCATATGCAGTTATCTTAAAGTTGAAAGGAAGGGAAATCAGTAGAAACAGGAAGTACAGTCCATTTTAACGTATCACTTCCTACAGTCAAGCTTTCACTTACCTCATTTTACTGTATTGTTTTACCATAGTTTCTCCTGAAAGGCATTGTAGTGTGAGCTGAATATTTTTTAACATCAAATAATACAGAGTATACATAACGTTTCTGGAACTTAAGAATTTCTCAGTAATTTGCTTCTATTTTGCAGATGTGACTCATCTCAGTTCTACATAATCCATGTTGACTAACTGTGAAATAATAGAATTAAAAATGTTTTTTAACTAGTGAACCTAACATGGTAAAAGTGTTGGATTCCATCAGCGTTTCACCTGGGCATTAATATTAATACTCTGTTGGTAACAGGGAAGTTCTTTCATCATTGGGGTATGTGGGAATAAAGCAGATTCCCCAGCAAAGTGACTGTATGTTCACTAGAGTTGCTTAAGTTGGCACTTGAGTTTCTTTTTATGCTTTAAGAAGAATGCTGCATACTGAATACGATTGAATATACTAGAAAACTGATAAAAGAGAGGTAACTTCATAACTCCACAGGCATTAATTACATTTTTATAGTTTCCATTGATATTATAATACTCTTTATGCTGTTAAAAATATGATCCTAAATCAGGATGAACTTTATTATTATTCTATGTGCTCTTAGTTATGAGATGGTAGGTAAGTTTTTATAATATTTCTATTAACCTTACATTGAATGAAATATGATGACTTCTGAAATAGCTAAAGGAAAGAAGTTTCTTTTAATGACAATGTAATTAAAGGTGCTACAGATTTTTAAAAAAATATGTTTCAGCATCTGTATTTCTGTCAAATTCTTGGAATAAACCGCATTGCATTTGTGACACAGCAGAATTTCTGGATCAGATTCTATCCACTCTTCTGCGAAAAGATCATCTTGGTTTTAAGCATTTAGTACTCAGTATGGCTGTTTTTAATTTGTCATTGAGGTTAGAATGTGGATATTTGGGTTAGAAAGTAAAAACTAGCCTTACGCTTTTAAAAAAGAATTTATTTAACTGAGTCGGTCCAGATCTCCAGATTTCTCCCTCTAATTCTATGCTCCCTCTTTAAAGACAGTAGCACTGATTTGTAAGGATTATTGTCTTTGGTTCCTGTGTCAGAGAGTTAAGAGGTGAGAGCAGTGGGATTGCATTTTCAGGATGCCACATGTGCACTCTTTGATCTGAGGTACAGTGTGCCCCAGGGAATAAGTTCAATCTTGATTTCGTTAGTCAGTCGTCCACTATCAGGTACCACTGCCCTGATTAGCAGGCTGAAGAAAAAGAGCATACTGTGGGAGTGTGTTACAAATAGTGATGAGTCTGTTGGCAACAGAGTCAGCCCCTAGTTTCACTATGTGACTTTTGCTTTCTCTTTGCATAAATCCCCTTAGTGTGTGAAGGAACAAAAATCAGTATTTCCATCTATCTTTCCACAAACTAATGATTTTTTTCAGTTAGCAATTTCCTTTCTTTGTTTAAATTCATTATTGCAAAATGGAAACTGGAAGGACAATTAGCAGGGTGCATTGTGGTGGTTGCTAAGAGAAACTCAAATATAGCTGCCTAACATTCCTGCCATTCTGTGAACCAAGCCAATGGCTAACTCTTGTAAAATGTTCGGAGTCTGGAAAACTAGCATCATACCTCTGCTGTTTCTACCCCTTCATCTGCTACATAGATGTGAAATAGTTCTCTGGACCCAGAGAGTGTCAGTATCCATCCATTAATCAGTGATATCTCTGCCAAAGCATTAGAGTCCAAAGATTTTCTGAATCGCTTGCCATGTGTCCTTTTCTCTTTGATCAAAGTAAAAGAGAGAATATCTCCAAACATGTGAGGGTATATGCTGACAACAACTGCAGCTCTTGCTCTCTTTAGATACATATGTGGGATCTGCCCATGTGTATTGTATATTGTGGTGTTGAGATAGAAATGGAGGTTCTGAAAAGAAGACTAAACAGTGGATAAACTTTTATCTTAAGTCTTTGCCAAATCTCACTATTCTATTTCAAAATTAAAATCGTTTACTGAAAAAATATTAATTTTTCTTTGTGAGTACCTTTTATAGAAAAATACAAGGTACAGATATAGTTGTATCATAAATACTTATGGTATGCTCATGGCCCACTAAAGTTATTTACTATTGTATTTGACCTTGTTGATGGGACCAGTTTGATAAGGTTAAGGTCAATGACTGCATTATTTTTAGACAAGATACAAATGTAGAATGTTCTGTTTTGCTTTACCATGTTAACAACTAGTAGCATTTAGAGTTCTCTATGTACTGCTGATTTCAGCCATGCATTCGTCGTCAATGATTATCCAAAATATTTCAGCACCTGTAATTAATCACAGATTTGAGAAAAGAAACACGAACTAAGATATAGTTTGGCTTTTCCCCCCTCCCAGAAAGTCTGGACAGAGTGCTACTAAGAATAACAACAGTGATTGTAATAATCATAGTCGTGCTTTCAATATATATGAAAAAAATCACTGAGAGAAAAATCCTTTTGATAACATTTTCTAATTTAATCCCCTTATATCATTTGCTTAAGTTTACGTGTTACATCATAGTGGTAAGAAAAGGACTGTCTATTTTATAAAAGAAGAGGGAGTAGTGACCTATTCAGTAGTAAGTTTCTAGCAAAAACATTTGTGTTCTATTAATTATTTAGACTAATGATCACTGGTATCTTTTCTCATGCAAATATTTATTTAGCTCAATGTAACTAGCATAACAATTTCGGTAAGCAGCACTAGATTTATATAATAGACCTCCCAGGAGATAAAATCTTCTAGATGCCTTTATGGCTATTAAATTGTCATTAATGAGTTTAAAAAGTCATCCTGACTTTTTTGTAGATCGCATGCACCTCCCTGCTTCAATGAAAAGTTAAATAATGAAGTGATAATTGTGAGCTTTTCTGTACTAGGGCATAGGAGCCAAAGAACGAATGAATCAGTGTAGTACGAGAATCTTCAATTTAAAAGTTGAAGAAGCTTCTTTTGAACTATTTTTGTATTAAGGTACCTTACATAGTATCATGAGAGTGTAATAGAGCTGGACCAAAGACTTAAGGAATATAAACAAACCTTTTCAGTTTCTTGTGATGGAGATTAATTTATCAGGTTGATGTCTGTAGACTGCAAATAGTTAATGCATTTAACCTCATTCAGTAGCTAGAACTGGCCTGTTTATAAATACTCTAATTAGATCAAAGCATAGAAATAACCAGAATGGATGTAACAGGCAAAAAGACAAATGAATGCACCTGTATCAGTAATAAAGGGACATTTTTCCCCTTACCTGTTCATTTTACTAAAATCATTCTACACTTCCCTGTTCACTTAAAATCTAGTTATTCTAAACTTTGAAAAATGACTTCAAGAACACCTAGTGCCTTCAACTATGATTCTCAGCAACCTTGGTTTATCTCACTCAAATTTGTTTAGGCCCGAGTCAGGCCTGCTCGTTCCTGTGCCAGGATCTATTAATGATAATTACTTAGAATACTATCCCCATTCTGTGATACCATCACATCATTGTGAGGAAGATTGCGATCTTATCGCAGCCCATTCTGTTTAACTCTGACACTCCTTCCATTATACTGGGGCCTTGATAAGATCATGCCTGTTAGGATCAGACATTAGTTGGAATCAATATTTGAAAATGTGCCTGTTTTTGCTTAATAGTAAAGTTAGTGTGAGTGTTGAAGTGAGATCATTTGTTGGATGGAATTGTACAACTTTATCTTGTCAAGGGTTCTTTCTATGACTTTATGCTCAAAAGCACAGAATGAGGCCTTGGGGAAACCATAATATTACTGACCAACCTACCTGGATATCCTACCTTGATGAGAATATGTGATATTTTTAAACTGATTTAGGTCAGAAAAATGAGTTGGAAAGAATGAAAGACTACCTTCATAACTCTTCATTAATGAAGCCCAGTTAATTCACTGGTTCTTAACCAGTGACAGTTTTGCCCCCAAGGAACATTTGACAGGGTT